>NC_133306.1:12713209-12724904 GCF_012295235.1 Primulina huaijiensis
AATGAATACAATTATAAGGAAGATAAATTGTTTGCTCTAAATGTATTGCATGAGTTACGTGCTAGCGGAGCATACTGTTGCTACTTTATCATCGATATAATTCATGACTATATGTGTTGGTTGCATATGAAGAGGTATGTTAAATGGTATAGTGAAGAGTGCATTGCCTATAGTGAGAGAGCACCTGAGCTTGATTTCTATGAGTTGCTTGAAGTATTTCTTATTCCTAGTGTGCTATGGTCATACACGTGTATGGATATTATTTTTGTGTTGACTAGGTCTAAGAAGGGGAGAAATCTTATATTTGTGATACTTAGTGATATTTTATCATTTGGTGTCATTTGTTATTTGGTATGTGGTAAAGTTGTTGCGTTTATAGGAAAGGCAACGGTGATATTGAGATTCCCAGTGTTGATGGAGGGAGCAAACGATAGCACCTACAAACTTGAGCTTGAAGGTAAGCGTGTTGATAATATATTCCTTGTTATTACTAACTTGCTTCATTTTTGCGTAGGTAGACAAGATTTGAGAACAAATCTTTTTGAAGAAGGGGAGTATGATATGAATCTGGCCGGGCATGACGTGCGAATAAAGAGGTTCAAGGAAGAAGTTCAAGGATGTCCAAGGTTCGTGATGCATGGGAGTACGTTTGGGGCCAAAGGAACATTATTCAAGCATTATTTTGAAGAACCGAGGCTGCACGGACCCGAGCACAGACCCATACACGGGGTCCGTGTACATTACACTTGAGGAAGAGAAATCCCGAGCCTACACGGACCCGAGCACGGACCTGTACACGGGGTCCGTGTCCATTGTTTTCCCGGACAGTAATTTGGCCGAGCATACACGGACCCTTACCCGGAGGCCTACACGGGATCCGTGTCCGACACGTTTGGGCGCAAATTTTTTCTATTTTAGAGTTTTTATTATCTTGGCAAGTAGATTTCATATCTTTTTGAGTTGGTATCAATATATAGACGAATTTTATTGTTTGAAAACACATTATTCACATTATTATTATTGAGTTTATCAAACTTTGAGTTTTTCTTTCAAACTTTTTTTCGAAGCTTTGCTTTGTAATCAAAATCAAACTTATCAAAGTTTTAACTTTGTGGCGTTTGTCGATCGTTCTTGTGCGGATTGTCAAGGGCTTGTTCTTTGAAGGTTCGTTATAATTTCGGTTGTTTATTTTACGTGATTATTTGTTGCTAAACTTTTCATAGTTTAGAGGTGAAGATCACACACACACTTGACTCAAAAGATCGGGACAACACATCGATCCTTGCTCGTTATTGAATAATGGACGCGATTTGAATTTAATCGTGTTTGCTATTTATTCGTAAGAGGATTCGTATCATAAAACATTGTCTTTACAATGATAATAGACTGACAATTACATCAGAGTTTTGCGGAAACAAAACAGAAGAAAAGAATAAAAATCTCAATTCTTGGGCTTGACTTTCGATCACCATCCCCAGAACGCTTCCTGCTCCTCCTCATTCAGATGTTCTTCATTTTTATCTGAAATTTGTAAGGGGTGAGTGTTTTGGGAAACACTCAGCAAGTGGGGGGTCGATCGATTTCCAAAGATACATATAGAATTTAATCTTTAAAACATTTATTTAACAAACTTTCAAAACTTATTAATTTTAACTTACAGAAACGAATCGAATATGAGACAGAAGTTAACATATGATTAAAAGCATTTCAGAAACAAATCAGATCATTTCAGAACAAACAAAACACTGTTACTCATCTCATTTCCATGGTCAAATTGTCCCCAATATGTTATTCCTCTAAGAGATGAGGCCAGAACACGGTTTTATACCCACCGGTGGGGGCCAGACAGAAATGGTTTTATACCCACCATTGGGGGCCAGACAGAATCACAATTCTCGTCCCATTTCAAATTGAATCGTAACAGTGTAACAAAGATTTTAGATTTTTATCGAACAGAACTTATCTGAATTTCAGACAGATGCAGCGGAATCAAAGAATTTCGAAGAAACAGAAAAAATATATCATCGATCGAAATTTTAAAAATAAAACATGCTGATTTTTTTGAAAATAAGGACACACATTCAAGCATGTCATGGTATTCTATGCAAAGTTTAAAATTAGAAAGAAGATACGTAACAAAAACCCACTTACTGTGGTTTACAAGTATGCTTCAAAACTTGAAGATTCTTGAACGCTGTTTTCTTCTGAAAATCCGGCAGCACTTCGACTTATTATTTGAGCAGATTACGCCTTTATTTCAGTAGAACTTTGACGCAACTTTTGAGCACTCGGACAGCACGAAGCTTCTCCTTGCCTCGGCCGAAAGTTTGAGAGGTTTGGTGGAGGGTGAGGGCCGAAATTCTTCAAGGATTTTTGAATGTTTTTCTTTCACCTTGATTTCTTATTTATAGATTGCAAAATGGTTCCTTAATTACCTCAAGTGGACGTCCCCTTGGAGCCCAAGGAAGGGAATAAATGTGATCATAATTGTGGTCAAAGTATCAAGCACCAAAGGTCATTTTTTGCACCATAAATACGTCCTAGTCTCTTAGCTCCTCCTATAGATCCTTCATTGGTTAACTCAAAGGTAATTTCTTGCATATTAAATTTGTCCAATCCTTTAGCTCTTCTTCTAGCTCCATTTTGGTTATTTTAGGACAAGAAAGGATGAGCTTCTTTGAGATGCGGGTTTTAGCTTATGAGCTGAGGGTTTCTTCTTCCGAGTGACATACCCTCAATTCTCAAGGTTTTGCATTGTCTCGGCTTCTTTTTGAGCTACTTTCCGATCTTTTTGAGGTGCTTTGCTTCGAAAAATCTGGGTTCTCACAAAAATCATGTTCAATCTCAATATTGATACCTCAATCATCACGTAAAATCTAATGAGCTAAATAACTACATAATAAACGTCATAAACGCATTATTATCAATTGTACGAGTAACCTGAAAAGGGATCGGTTACGGTGACCGGAAGCGCAACGGAAGTTTAAAATTTTTATTTTTCATAAGAAATTTTCGGCCACCTTCATATCTTGGTGTAGAAAATACGAAAAACACAAAAATGACATTCATAGTGTGTTCAGAAATGTACCTATCAATCACAAGGATTGATGTATGGCTCCAACTAAGGTGTAAACACCTTAGCTCTTCAATGGTAGAAACTATCTTCAAGCTTTTCTTTGAGCACTCCTTGCTCAACTATTAAGCCCACCACAAACTAGGTACATCCCCTCTTAATTTGCACTAGAAAACTAAGAGGATTTTTCAAAGAGAATTATTTTCTTTTCTCAACACTTGAAGAAGAAAAATGAGAGAAAAAATGGAGGAGAGAACACCATGAAAATTTCGGCCAAGGTAGTGCTTTAATGGGGGAAGGTAGACTTGTCTTGGACTTTCAAAAAGCAAAAAGCAAAAACACCTTTTTGCATGCCATGCCTTGATAACTCAAAAAATAGTCTCCCAACCTTTCACCTCCCATACATGCAAATATTATATGGTTTTTAACAAATTAAAAACCCATGGACTTAATTTAATTATCTCAAACATTTTTGAGACTAATTAAACATTACTTGAATTTACTCAAGTCCACTAGTTAAATAATTTATTTAAATTGAGCTCTACAAGACTCAATATGATTTAATCAATTCAACACTTGAATTAATTTAATTATTTGGACTCTACTAGGTCCACTAGTGTTTAATTAATTCAACACTTGAATTAATTTAATTTAGTCCATAATAATGTTTATGAAAATCACAATTTTCAAATACATTATTTATTTGGCCAAATTTTAATTTAAGAACACATTCATAAATTAAAATTACATTTCTCTCATAGAAGTCATACTTCTATTTTTCCTTACGCCTATAAACTCATTTATAAGCCGTTCAACACATTGAACTATTTTCTCCTTTATAGAAGTCATACTTCTAATTTTCCTTACGCTTATAAACTCCTTTATAAGCCGTTCAACACATTGAACTATTTTACTTCTCAACGGGATCTAGAAAGCTAGTACTTGTGTGGCCCTCAATGGTTCATTGATACAACTAGCCGTGGGTTCACATCTCCATGTGATTCGGACTAAACATGTCCTTATATGAGCATACCCCAATTGCTCCATTCTTATTTATCAACTCCTTGATAATAAGAACGTCAGAACTCAAGTCTGATAGTACCCAACCAATCATGTTAAACGCCTAGCAGCATCGCTTACATGATTCCCTAGGTATCAAATGATAGTGCCTGCAAGAACCATTCAATTATGGTTAGCGTACAGTACGGTCCCTTCAACTCATATATCCCGACCGATTCGACAACCATTGGTATATCGAGAGTTGTCAATGAATCGATACTATGTGTCATGTCGTAGTTGCATCGATGGTGTAATCTATGAAACCCCTTTCATAATTACCACCATACTCTGATCAGAGATTTCAAACTACATATACATGAAAAACACATAGGATATCCATACCCGTAGGTAAGCGGTGAATCCCCGACTACAATGCATCGACTCCTATATGTTTCGACAGAACACCCAACCTTGCCACCTGATGACCCCATGAGAGTCGGTAAACAAGTCAAAGTGTAATTCTAGCACATAGAGTCTCAATGTTGTCCCGGGTCATAAGGACTAATGGTGTACAACCATAAACTAGGACTTTTCCACTCGATAAGTGAGAACCACTTGGAAAGTCCTTTAATGGAGGGTTGTTCAGTGCACTCTACCAGGAGCACCTATCTGCATGCTCGGACATCACAATGTCCCCTACCAATGAAACATGGTACTCACATCGCAGATACTAGTCTCAAGCTCGAGCGGCCTATATCCTTCTTAGCGGCGGCTGAATCGACTAGGAACCGTTTAGAATATACAGTATTCCAAATATGAGTTTCATGATACTCATCATATGAGCATCTCATATTCTTTCTACTATTTGTATATTCAAGGGCTTTATCTATGCAACTAGCATGGGTATACAGATAAAGATGTGCCAAAACAATAATTTCAAATATTATTAAAATAAAGACTGTTTATACATAGAGTTTCATTGTGAACACTCGGCCAACACTTGGCTCGACGTGCACCTACTCTAACAATCTCCCACTTGCACTAGAGCCAACTACCCATATACTTCAAACCCATTGATTCGCGATGCTTCTCGAATAATGGTCCCGGTAAAGGCTTAGTTAGTGGATCAGCAACATTATCTGCGGAGCCGACTTTGTCGATCGACACTTCTCCTCTTTCCACAATCTCTCGGAGGATGTGGTACTTTCTCAATACATGTTTGGACTTCTGATGAGACCTTGGCTCCTTCGCCTGAGCTATGGCTCCCGTGTTGTCACACATCACCGGGATAGGAGCAACTCCATTAGGAATGACGCCCAACTCTTGGACGAAATTCCTAATCCAAACAGCCTCCTTTGCTGCAGCTGATGCAGCAATATATTCGGCCTCAGTGGTGGAATCCGCAGTACTGTCTTGCTTGGAACTCTTCCAAGAGACAGCACCACCATTGAGCATGAATATGAATCCAGAGGTTGACTTCGAGTCATCGATATCGCTTTGGAAGCTAGAGTCGGTATAGCCTTCCAATTTCAGTTCTCCACCCCCATAGACCAAGAACAACTTATTGGTCCTTCTCAAATACTTGAGGATGTCTTTCACAGCTTTCCAGTGTGGAAGACCAGGGTTGGATTGATATCTACTCACTACACTTAGTGCAAATGCCACGTCAGGACGTGTAGATATCATCCCATACATGATACTACCAATAGCCGAAGCATACGGAATGCGTGTCATCGCCGCTATCTCTGCATCAGTCTTGGGAGACATAGACTTGGATAGGGACACGCCATGACACATTGGTAGATGTCCTCTCTTGGACTCATCCATCGAGAACCGCTTCACGATGGTATCAATGTATGTGGACTGGGTGAGACCAAGCAATCTTCTTGATCTATCTCTATAGATCTGTATTCCTAATACAAAAGATGCTTCACCCAAGTCCTGCATCGAGAACTTACTTGCTAACCATATCTTAGTTGATTGCAACATTCCTACATCATTCCCAATGAGTAGAATGTCATCAACATAAAGCACAAGGAATGTCACAGCACTCCCACTGACCTTCTTGTATACACATGGTTCCTCAGGATTCTTAGTAAAACCAAACTCTTTGATTGTACTATCGAATCTGAGGTTCCAACTCCTAGATGCTTGCTTTAGACCATAAATAGATCTCTGAAGTTTGCATACCATATGCTCACTTCCGATAGATGTAAACCCTTCGGGTTGAGACATGTAAATCTCTTCCTTAATATCCCCATTAAGAAAGGCTGTCTTAACATCCATCTGCCATATCTCATAGTCATACCATGCAGCTATGGCTAGCAATATCCTTATGGACTTGAACATTGCAACTGGAGAAAAGGTTTCCTCATAGTCAACACCTTGTCTTTGAGTATACCCTTTTGCTACCAGTCGCGCCTTGAAGGTCAATACCTTCCCATCCGCCCCAAGTTTCCTCTTGTAAATCCATTTACACCCTATGGGAACAGTTCCCTCAGGTGGATCTACAAGATTCCACACTTGGTTCGAATGCATGGAATTCATCTCAGATTCCATTGCTTCAAGCCACTTGGATGAATCGGCATCAGATAACGCTTCCTTGAAGGTCCTTGGATCACATCCAAGGTTAGGCTCATCATGGCCCTCTTCAAGAAGCAGACCATACCTCATAGGTGGTCTCGAGACTCTCTCGGATCTTCTAGGAGCTTGTATCTCCTCACTTGGCTCCTCGGGTGTGGGTTCTACAACTGTGGGTGTCTCTCGAACCTCTTCGAGTTCTATCATCTCGCCTTTTCTATCTAATAGAAATTCCTTTTCCAAAAAGGTTGCATTCCTAGAAACAAACACCTTTGTTTCTTGGGGATGATAGAAATAATATCCAACTGAATTCCTTGGATATCCCACAAAGTAGCATAAAATGGATCGACTATCCAATTTATCTCCCACTGCCTGCTTCACGTAAGCAGGGCACCCCCATATTCTAAGATAAGAATATTTTGGAGGCTTACCCATCCATATCTCATATGGTGTCTTATCAACTGCCTTTGTATGGACATTGTTCAACAACAGTGCCGCTGTCTCAAGCGCATATCCCCAAAAGGATGGCGGCAACTCCGTGAACCCCATCATAGACCGAACCATGTCCATCAAAGTCCGGTTACGACGCTCCGAAACACCATTCAATTGTGGTGTAGCGGGCGGAGTCCACTGCGAGAGAATCCCATTCTCCCTAAGATACTCTTGGAACTCGGCACTCAAGTACTCACCACCTCGATCCGATCGAAGTGTCTTGATGCTTCGTCCCAACTGCTTCTCTACTTCACTTCTGAATTCTTTGAACCTTTCAAAGGCTTCAGACTTGTATTTCATCAAATACACATACCCATACCTCAAGAAGTCATCGGTGAAGGTGATGAAGTAGGCATGTCCATGCTTAGTGGTGATGCTAAGTGGACCGCACACATCGGTATGGATCAAATCCAATAACCCTTTGGCCCGCTCCACATGGCCCTTAAAGGGAATTTTGGTAATCTTTCCTTTTAGACATGATTCACAAGTCGTGAGAGCATTAATATCAGACATATCAAACATGCCAACTCCCACTAGCTTGTTCATCTTTCTTAGGGAAATATGTCCTAATCGAGCATGCCATAATTGTGCCATATTAAGAGTATCTTGTTTGCGCATGTTTGTCGTTGTTATCGCTTGGACATTGTTTAGTGGAATATCTTTCAATTTTAAGTTATAGAGATCGTGTTCAAGTTCTCCGGTACCAACTAAACATTCATTCTTGTAAATGTTGCAAACACCTTTGCTAAATAAACAAGAAAATCCATCTTTGTCTAACATAGAAATGGAAATAATGTTTTTCACCAAGTCTGGTACAAACAAAACATCTCTTAACATCAACTTAAAAACATTGTTCAAAATTAAAGAAACATCTCCAACAGCTTTGGCAGCAACTCTTGCCCCATTGCCCATCCTCAAGAAGGTCTCACCTTCCCTGAGCCTCCTACTTCTTCCCATCACCTGCAAATCATTACAGAGATGTGAGCAACAGCCGGTATCCAATACCCAAGAAGTAGAGTTAATTGAAATGTTTACTTCAATATAGAACATACCGTTTCCAGAACCCTTCTGGGCAAGATATTCCCTGCAGTTACTCCTCCAATGTCCAGGCTTCTTGCAGTGATGACAGATGTCAACAGTCTTGTCAGCCTTCACTGGTGTGGCTGCCACTACAGGACCCGGAGTCTGCCTCTTCAAGGCCACGCTCTTCTTGGGACGTTGGAAAGAACGCTTCTTTCCTTTCCCAGGTGGACCGGTCTTCGTACCAGATGAAGAGCCCACAAAAAGAACCGGCTTCTCTTTCTCGATAGTGGACTCAAAAGTCACAAGCATGTTCACCAACTCCTCAAGGGTCGGCTCCATCTTGTTCATGTTGAAGTTCACCACAAAAGGATCAAATGAGCTAGGCAACGACAGCAGCAACACATCCGTGGTCAACTCCGAAGGCAACATCAAATCCATGCCTACGAGCTTGTCCACGAGCCCAATCATCTTTAAGCCATGCTCATGGACCGAAGCCCCATCTCACATGCGTAAAGTGATGAGCTCCTTGACTGTGGCATGCCTCAGAAGCCGAGTCTGCTCACCAAAGAGCTCCTTGAGGTGCAAATGATTGTCAGCAGCATTCTTTGCATCCTCGAAAGCCTCTGCAACTCATCGTTCATAGAAGCCTGCATATAACACTTGGCCTTCAAGTCATGGTCACACCATTCCTTGTAGGTCTGCAATTCCTCGGGAGTGCAGTCAGTCGAAGCCTCAGCAGGGGGCGACTCAGTCAGTGTATATGCAATCTTTTCCGAGTTTAGGACGATTTTCAGATTTCTTAGCCAAGTGAGATAGTTAGGTCTGGTTAATACGTGTTTTTCGAGAATGGCAGAAAGCGGATTGCGAATTGAAGACATTGTCAAATTTTGTACTGAAAAGTAAAACAGATAAATGTTAATGACTATTTTAAAATATTTAACAAGATATAAAGTTTGGACTTTTACTTTATAAATTTTCGCTCCCACTGTTTTGACATTTTCACTACCCTCTAGTGAAAACGAGAAACTCCTTTCCTCAGTAGGTACGTAAGGCCCAATTAGCGAATTATGATCCCGAATAATAACAATCAATCATAATTCCTAAAAGGTAGTTTCCAATTGCATCGCCATGCAACCCTCTACGTAAACTTTTGTCTCACGTTTGATTAGGACCCAATAATATGACGTCGTTCATCTTTACGTGTCAAGCCTAACCCATCGATATTGAACCTTAATGGACGGTCACCATGAGTTCCCTCAATAATATGAGCCGAAATCATGGGAGTTCCACGTAGTTCACATCACCATGTCAATGGATGTCACAGCTTTCCGGCACCCAAGGCCCCCCCAATAATATGAGCCGAGCCCCGAGCACGGGTAGCGTTCATCATGCACCCATTGTCGATGGAAGACATGGAAATTATAAACAAATTTATAATTCCCTTTTTCGGGCTTGATATTAATTTTGAATCTTATTCAAAATGAGGGTTTTTAATTTTGAAAGGTCTCATCATTAATTTTATTTTAAAAGCTCGCCATGTTTGATCGTATGTTTGCCGGATTCATGCAACTTTGTTATTATCATAATAATAACGCACATACTCATTATTTATAACATATCATGCATATATTATAAACAGTAAACAAAACAAGGATGATCAATCGCCCCAAAACTAATGGCCCGTGTGAGCTAAACACGGGCCTAGGTCCAATCCTAGGGAAATGCATGGGATGCAAATGCAACTATTACATTAGCTTCCAATATTTACATGTCTTCGATCTTCATAATCATCATGGCCACCATCTTCCAATCTTGATCATCCACTATACTAATATTTACAAATAAATATCCATGGCAAATAGGGATACATCTCATGGGGTGGGAACGGGCCATAAACCAAGCCCACTTTATAAATTGATAATTATTACAATCATTCAACACAAAATATCCTAGCATACACCTAGCAAATTGGGCTTGGGCTTTTGATCATCCTTCATACATAATATCACATATCATACACCATCAATTAATTATCACAATAATTAATTGATCCAATATTATATATCTTGATCCAATCACTAACCGCCACAATTATAAATTAAATTAACAAAGTATACAAACCCTTTGTCTACTTTCAAATTAATTTATTTATAACCGAATTTCTTGTAAATCACAATTTACTATAAATAATTAAAGTCCAACTTAAATTATTCATTTCATGAGAAAATATTTGCAACTTTTGTAATTTTAAACTTAAGGGCCCAAAAACTTATTTTCCAACAAAAAATTTTTGGCCCATTTAAAATTCACAAATATGTTAGCCATCCAATGGCCCAACAATTCAAGGCCCATGACACTTTGATATTTCAAAACACCTTTTGAAAACCCTAGTCGTCATCGCCGTCGCCGAAGCTCCGTCGCCGGATTCTGGCAACAAAATTTATTTTTTTTTTAATTAAACATAGGGGCTGTTCGGGCAGCACTACGGGCAGCCCGAGCTGCCCGAAACGGGCAGCAACATGCTCCCCGAAACCTCCCCAAAAACAAGCCTCGGTTTGTTGCTAAAATGTTTCTCATGCGGTTAGAAATCAATCTCAATATAATATCTTGTAATTGCTACACAAATCGTAACCATAGCTCTGATACCACTTGAAAGGGGATCGGTTACGGTGACCGGAAGCGCAACGGAAGTTTAAAATTTTTATTTTTCGTAAGAAATTTTCGGCCACCTTCATATCTTGGTGTAGCAAATACGAAAAACACAAAAATGACATTCATAGTGTGTTCAGAAATGTAACTATCAATCACAAGGATTGATGTATGGCTCCAACTAAGGTGTAAACACCTTAGCTCTTCAATGGTAGAAACTATCTTCAAGCTTCCTTTGAGCACTCCTTGCTCAACTATTAAGCCCACCACCAACTAGGTAGATCCCCTCTTAATTTGCACTAGAAAACTAAGAGGATTTTTCAATTAGAATTATTTTCTTTTCTCAACACTTGAAGAAGAAAAATGAGGGAAAAAATGGAGGAGAGAACACCATGAAAATTTCGGCCAAGGTAGTTCTTTAATGGGGGAAGGTAGACTTGTCTTGGACTTTCAAAAAGCAAAAAGCAAAAACACCTTTTTGCATGCCATGCCTTGATAACTCAAAAAATAGTCTCCCAACCTTTCACCTCCCATACATGCAAATATTATATGGTTTTTAACAAATTAAAAACCCATGGACTTAATTTAATTATCTCAAACATTTTTGAGACTAATTAAACATTACTTGAATTTACTCAAGTCCACTAGTTAAATAATTTATTTAAATTGAGCTCTACAAGACTCAATATGATTTAATCAATTCAACACTTGAATTAATTTAATTATTTGGACTCTACTAGGTCCACTAGTGTTTAATTAATTCAACACTTGAATTAATTTAATTTAGTCCATAATAATGTTTATGAAAATCACAATTTTCAAATACATTATTTATTTGGCCAAATTTTAATTTAAGAACACATTCATAAATTAAAATTA
>NC_133306.1:12725384-12758302 GCF_012295235.1 Primulina huaijiensis
TCTACCAGGAGCACCTATCTGCATGTTCGGACATTACAATGTCCCCTACCAATGAAACATGGTACTCACATCGCAGATACTAGTCTCGAACTCGAGCGGCCTATATCCTTCTTAGTGGCGGCTGAATCGACTAGGAACTGTTTAGAATATACAGTATTACAAATATGAGTTTCATGATACTCATCATATGAGCATCTCATATTTTTCTACTATTTGTATATTCAAGGGCTTTATCTATGCAACTAGCATGGGTATACAGATAAAGAAGTGCCAAAACAATAAATTCAAATATTATTAAAATAAAGATCGTTTATACATAGAGTTTCATTGTGAACACTCGGCCAACACTTGGCTCGACGTGCACCTACTCTAACATAACCGGGCATTACACTAACGATATGATTGATAGGAACGGAAAGCCCGAACTTCCCTGCTAATGTAGGTTTTTTTTTTGTGGGGGGGGGGGTAGTGGAAAACTTTTCGTCTAAATTAGTTCTCTTCTGATAGTTCTGACCCGCAAAGTGTGTTCCGAAAACATGCAACCTATGATCAAAAAGCTTCAAATTTGGCACAGTAGCTGATAGAGTAGAAATGAGATTATATATTCTATAGCCTATGCGCCAGCTTCTGATGAGATAGAAGTAGGATCCCAGTAAATTTCCTTCGGTCTGCCTGTCTATCATCGAAGGATGTCTGCAATTATCCTTTCGTTTGTTCCTTTCTGCTTTCATCTGTTGGCAATTCAAACACTTGGACACAAATTCTGCAATATCTGATTTCATCTGTTTCCACCAAAACTGTTGCTCCAAATCATTGTACATCTTTCTACCACCAGGATGAATACTAAATTGACTACTGTGTGCTTCTGTCAAAATCTGTTGTCTCAAATCTGAAACATCTGGCACAACGATACGATTATTGACATATAACATGTGGGGAGCCGGACGCTAATTCATTTCTTAATCATCTTTGGGAATAATTGAATCAATTAAAAAAACTGGGTCTAAATTTTTTTTTTATACAAATGCGGAACATATCATAATCAATCTGATATAAACATTAAACTTAAAAGTACAAGTCTTGTACAAAACATATTTATATCAAACTAGGGTTCAACCACTACATCTCGAGTGTCGAAACCAAATCTACTTCGGGGCCCGGATCTCCATGCTAATCTTGATCTCTCATCCTCTTCTCGACCCTGATCCTGTCTCACCTGTTGTCATGCGCACATACATACACAACAACAGCCGGATAACTCCGGTGAGAATATAATTTTCAGTATAACCAAAGTATACATGCATTTCATATAAAAGCATATAAGAAAGCATAAACAGTTATCAAATAACGTAACACAATCTGTGAAACATAAATCTAGATAAACTGTAAATCAAACTCGGTTACTCTTAATCTCTATCTCTCCTCTGATCTAGTCTTGGGATCCCGGTTCTCGGACGTTGGCATGTTATATCAATTCTCTGCAATTGGAGTCGATCTACTCCTAAGCACATCAATATAACTAAACATCGATTATCTGCAATAGAAGTCGATCTACTCTTAAGCACATCGATGTATACCAAACATCCAGTGTCTTGGCCTATCTGCCACAGACTTGGCGCGTCTGCCAATAACTATTTCTCGATATCTATATTTTATTCTCTACTTTTCTATAAATCAATAGAACAAGTATATCAATCTCATGACTTGCAAACATCAATGCAATAAAATAAAAGTATGCAGTTTTTGGGAAACTCAAGTCAAATCTAACTCGAGTCGTATCTCCCAGTTCAACATTGATTTATACCTTTCGTTTCTCATTCTGACGGAGTCGAAGTCTTGAATTCGAAGCTGTCAATATCAATCTGAAATGACATATTCGATAGGCACAATATCAAATACAACTGTGACGCCCCAGATTCGACGACTGTTCAATGTAATGGAATGTACAGTTGAAGAGGGCTTAAAAGATTCGATATGTACTACTCATACCACGAAGGTGCATCTTCTTTTCGGTAGCTCATCACATAAGAACTCCAAAGTTAAGCGTGCTTTACTTGGGGCAATTCTGGGATGGGTGACCTCCTGGGAAGTTTCCTAGGGTGCGTGTGAGTGAGGACATAAGCACGCTGGGAAGACTCGTCTTAGTACAGTGAGGACAGTCGTCAAATCTGGGGCGTTACAGTTGGTACCAGAGCCGACCTCTCTTAGTACGGTGTGGTTCGGGGATGAAGAGGGCGGGGGCTGGTGGGCATGTGAGGCCCGGGGCCGAAGAGGGCGGGGGGGGATCGCCGGTGCCATCAGTTGCACGGACAATGAGCGGCTCCTGGCAGGCGTCTAGGTGAAGGGAACATGAATGAACCGATCCCACACGGGAATGAGAGGGATTCCGAGACTGTTCAATGTAATGGACTGTATAGTTGAAGAGGGCTTAAAAGATTTGATATGTACTACTCATACCACGAAGGTGCATCTTCTTTTCGGTAGCTCATCACATAAGAACTCGAAAGTTAAGCGTGCTTTACTTGGGACAATTCTGGGATGGGTGACCTCCTGGGAAGTTTCCTAGGGTGCGTGTGAGTGAGGACATAAGCACGCTGGAAAGACTCGTCTTGGTACAGTGAGGACAGTCGTCAAATTTGGGGCGTTACAACAACTCAATCTTAATACGCAAAGCAAGAGATCATCTGATCAATCTTAATCTAATTCAATGTCGATGGCATAACGGCACAATATCGATATCCTCGGCAACTCAGACAACACGAGATATCAATTACAATTCATAATCAATCAACAAATTCGAGTCCAATATCACATCTGTATAATCTCAATCAAATCAAATCTAAAAAATCATAACAATTTCATACGGTATCTGTTCTTCGATCCGGTTTCGATTATACGATGTCTAATATCTCAAGAACATACCATAGAAATGAAACGATAATTTTTCTCCAACACATAATTTCTGAACCATGCTGGAAATGAAAAAAACTTACGTCCGTGTGATGCTTTTGTCGAGAGGATCACGGTACTGAGCTCGAATCGAAAATCAGATGGGTGGATCTTGGAAAATCAAAATTATAGTCTCCAAATGAAAATTAAAATCTCTAATGGCTTATCTCATTTCTTTCCTTTGCATCTGAAGTAAAATGAAGATTTACATATTATATATTCATGGCAAGGACACATTGCTTATTCTTCTTAAAAATAAAGCCGCACTCGGGCGGTCAAAAACTACCGCTCGGGCGCGGAACATTCTGTCCGAGTACTCGACATAGTGTGCACTGGCGCTCGGGCGGTCATTTTCTACCGCTCGGGCGCCAGACATTCTGTCAAAATCGTTGGTCTTGCAATGTACCGGCGCTCGGCTTCTCCACTCACATCTTATTTTAGCTCCTGAAATCTCCATTCAGTCAAGTAATTAATGTCTGATTACAGTGATAAACTCTAATGCCTTACAATTCTCCCCCTCTAAGACCTGATTTCGTCCCCGAAATCGCATGCAATCAAATCATATAATATACGAAGACATAACAGAAACTAAATCAGAGACTCACATCAGGGAAATAACTCTGGAAACCTCTGTCTCATGTCTGATTCAGTCTCCCAGGTAGCTTCTTCAATGCCATGACAACTTCACTGAACTTTCACCCGCGGAATAGTCTTCGTTCTGAGTTGCTTTTCTTTACGATCAAGAATCTGGATTGGCTTCTCAAAATAACTCAGTGTCTCATCAAGTTCTGCCTCGTCTGGCTGAAGAATATGAGATGCATCAGGAATATATTTCCTCAATAAAGATACATGAAAGACATCATGAATTCCAGATAAAGATGGAAGAATAGCAAGTCAATAGGCACGATCACCTATCTTTTCCAGAATCTCATACGGCTCAATATAACGTGGAGACAATTTCCCTTTCTTGCCAAATCTGACAACGCCTCTGAAAGTAAAAATCTTCTGAAATACCCTATCTCACGCCTCAAATACTAACGGTCGACGTCATATATTGGCATATTTGGCCTGTCTGTCTGGAGCCGTTTTCATTCTTTGCTGAATTAGCTTCACTTTCTCTGTCATATCTCTAATCATATCAGGTCCAATCTCAGGTACCTAAGAAATATCATCCCAATATAGAGGAGATCTACACTTCTTACCGTACAATGCTTCAAACGGAGCCATCTCAATACTTGTCTGATAGATGTTGTTGTACAAAAATTCACAAAGTGACAAAGAATCTTGCCAACTAGGGCCAAAATCTAGCACTACAGCTCTAATCATATCCTCCAATGTTTGGATAGTCTGCTCTGGCTGTCCGTCTGTCTAAGGATGATATGCGGTACTCAAATGTAACTTCCTACCTAGAGCTTGCTGCAAAATGTGCCAAAAGTGCGAAGTAAATCGAGGATCACGGTCTGATACAATCGACTTCGGCACTCCATGTAATCTGACCACTTCTCTGACATAGATCTCTGCCATCTGGTCATGTCTGTGCGTCATCTTGTAAGGAATAAAACATGCTGATTTGGTCAATCTGTCAATCATAACCCAAATCGCATCACAACCTCTAGAAGAACGTGGTAGCTTCGTCACAAAATCCATTGACATGTGATCCCATTTCCATTCACGAATAGATAAGCTCTGCTACAGACCTTCTGATTTCTTTTTTTCCGCTTTTACATGTTGGCAATTCAAACATTTGGATACAAACTTTGCAATGTCTGCTTTCATCTGTTTCCACCAAAATTGTCTCTTCAAATCATTATACATCTTTCTGCCACCAGTATGAACACTGAATCGACTATTGTGCGCTTCTGACAATATCTGTCGTTTCAAAACTGAAACATCTGGCACAACAAGACGATTATTCACATATAAAACACTGTCACGAACCTGATACTCGGATTGATGCCCCGCTCTGACCATCAAAATCGAGTTCTGAACATTCTGATCAACTTTCTAAGCTTCTTTAATTCTCAAAATCAGCTCTGGTTCGATTTGAATAGCATAGAATCTCAACGGTTTACAATCTGTTTCAAATACTAATCCAGATAAACAGCAATCTTCAATCAAATATGAAACACCAATCGTCGATAAAGATAAAGAACATACCTTACGACTCAGTGCATCAACTGCTGCATTTGACTTTCCCGGATTGTACTTGATTTCACAATAAAAGTCTTTCAATAAATCAAGCCATCTTCTTTGTCTCATATTCAGTTCTCACTGTGAAAATAAATACTTTAGACTCTTGTGATCATAATAAATCTCAAATTTCTAACCGTATAGGTAATGTCGTCAAATCTTCAACGCAAATACAATGGTTGCCAATTCAAGATCATGAATTGGGTAGCGAGCCTCATGTGGCTTCAACTGTCTCAAGGTATAAGCAATGACATGGCCACGCTGCATCAAAACACAACCCAATCCTCGGTAGGAAGCATCACAATAAACAATTAAATCACCAGTACCTGACGGAATCGTCAACACCGGAGCACTAGTTAGTCTTTTCTTCAACTCTAAGAAACTGGATTCATACTCCTCAGACCAAACAAATGGCGCATTCTTCTGAGTCAGCTGAGTAATCGGCTTAGCAATACTGGAGAAATCTTTGATGAATCGTCGATAATATCCTGCTAATATCATAAAACTGCGTATCTCTGGTACAGATGTCGGTCTCGGCCAACTGATCACGGCCTCAACTTTTCTAGGATCGACAGAAATCCCATCCCCAAATATAATGTGTCCCAAAAACACAACTTGTCTCAGCCAAAATTCACATTTCGACAATTTGGCATACAGTTTCTCAGCCCTCAGAGTATTCAATATGATTCTAAAATGTTCAGCATGATCATTCAAATTCTTTGAATATATCAGAATATCATCAATGAATATAATCACAAAATCATCAAGGTACTTCTGAAATACACGGTTCATCAGGCCCATAAATACAGTTGGAGCATTTTAAAACAAAACGGCATGACTATAAACTCATAATGGCCATACCTGGTTCAGAAAGCCGTATTCAAGATATCAGAATCTCGGACTCTCAGCTGTTGATATCCAGATCTCAAATCGATCTTGGAATACACAGAAAAACCCTACAACTGATCAAATAAATCATCGATACGAGGCAAAGGGTATTTATTCTTTACCGTAGCCTTGTTCAGTTGCCGGTAGTCAATGCAGAGTCTCATTGAAATGTCTTTCTTCCTAACAAACAATACTGGAGCACCCCAAGGAAAAACACTCGGTCTGATGTAACCCTTGGCCAGTAAATCTTCCCATTGATCTTTTAACTCTTTCACTTCAATCGGTGCCATTCTGTATGGAGCTTTAGAAATAGGAACAGTAGTTGGTACCAATTCAATGCTGAAATCTATCTCTCGAACTGGAGGCAAACCTGGAATCTCATCTGGAAAGACCTCAGCAAACTCACATACCACTGGAAAATCTGCCAATGTAGGGCTCGATTTCAGTACATCTACTGAATACACAAGGAATCTCTCTGCTCCTTTATGTAATAATCGAGTCATAGATAACGCAGATATCAAAAGAATTCTAGCTCTAGAACCCTTACCGTAGAATTTCCACTCATCAGCCATTTCAGGTCTGAATCTCACAATCTTCTGGAAACAATCTATGGTAGCTCTGTACTTGGTCAGCATATCGATATCAATAATGCAGTCAAAATCAAACAACCCAAGTACAATACAATCCAACTCAATCTCATTCCCATCATACTGCAGTATACAATGCTTCACAGCATTCACTGATATAATACCTCTTCCCAATGGTGAAGAGATAGATATTACAGCAGAAAATGACTCAACAGGCAATGCATATATCAATGCAAATCGTTCAGAAATAAACGTATGGGATGCACCCGTATCAATCAATACATAAGCAGGATAACCACTAAGAGAACACTTACCTGCAACAACATCATCTGGTGCTTCCTGAGCCTGTTCTTCAATCAAAGCAAATACCCCGTCCTACTGTCTCGGAGGTTGGCTAACTGTCTGGCTTCCTCCTGGCCTCGGCTTTGACTGAATAGGTGCTGGTTGGAAATAGTGAACAGCAGATGCTCCCTGGGATCTTTGGGAACCTTGCTGTTGACAGACTATGGCAAAATGTCCCTGCTGTCTGCAGATGTTGCAACTACCATACACTTCTTGGCATTTCTCTGTGGGATGTTTCCCTCCGCAAGTTCTACAATAAGCCCCTGTATAACTCTGGCTCTGGCGTGAACCACTAGAGCTAGAGGAACTACTACCAGACTTCTTGAACTGTCTTCCTTGGGCTTTCAAATAATCTTTCTTCCCACTGCTGCTACTACCACTTCTCAAATCTGGGAGGGGGCTGCTGGAATTGAGTAGTAGATGTCTGCTGTGGTCTCGGTACTGGGGCAACATACGAAGCTCCTTTCTGCCTAATCAGGCCCGCTTCAGCTTCTTTCACTCTGTTCAAAGCATCGGCAAAGTTATTCAGTCTCCCACTGTTCACCAATGTAAAGATCTCAGGATTCGGCCCATTGATGAACTGATCAGCAACAGCTTCGTCATTCTCAGCTACATGTGGAGCAAATCGCAACAAGATAGAGAACTTGGCCACATTGTAGAGGCCTCTAAACTCGTTCTTGAAAATTTGCGGAAAATTTTCATTTTCATTAATTAAAATGCCTCTTTCATAAATAAACTGATAAAAATAAAGTTTGATGTTCAAAATAGCAGCGGAAGTAAATGTTTATTTGCAAAATAATAATTTAAAATAATCTAACAACGAGAAAAATGTTTGAGCCTAAAAATAGTAAATGATAAAAAAAATGAGGTCCTCGGGTTCCACTACTGCCGACCCAAGCTAGCTTACTGGTCCCCGCCCTCGGTTCTGACATCATTAGTACCTACAACAATCAAGTCTAGTGAATCTAAAGACTCAGCATGCATATATCGTAAATAACGAGTAATAATACTAAAACCGCATGCAAAGTGAAAATATCATGTCATGAGTAAATGTAATACGTGCATAACTGAACTAAAAATTGCATCATGAATAATTAATATTACGCGCATAACTGAACTGAATGTAGTAAGTGAAATGTTTGCTCCGTAGAGCCCTGTCATAAAATAACGTGTAATAATTTTCTGTTGAGATTACGGTATACGCAAGTGGCCCCTGAACTGAACTGAACTGACCGGTAACTGACGACCGGGACCGGTAACTGACGACCGGGACCTGTAACTGACGACCGGGTGAAATACTAATCGTCTGATCAGACTAATGCCACAGTATACTGGGTGGTACACAACTGAACTGACCGGTAACTGGCGACCGGGTGAAGTAATAATCCCATGATAGTACAATGGTCACAAGCAATATCACATACTCTCAAAAATGAATATTTTACTTTTTTTTTGCACGTAATATAATTAAATACAAAAATTAAATATCCTGTATAAATTTTCCCATAAGGGTTGGACCGTTCCCAGGATCGCTGCGACCTAATTATGTCATGAAAATATGCAAATAATTTACTTGACCAAACTGTGTAATTGAATCCAAAAACGAGACAATTACGCCCACTGACTTAGTATTTATGCATGACTCCGAGCCAACCCGAACCAACACCGAACAAACGTTTAGTCATGATTAAAATACTCTTAAAATAATGAAATAATGCTCCTAAATTTACAGTACTCGAAATTTAGTGAATGGAGGCCAAAAACATGAAACGCTCTTTCGAGAGTCACTTTGGCACATTGCACCGTAAATTCTCGTACGACCTCTAAAATGATCCGAATCACCAACGGCCAAAACATGACCTTCCTAACTTGATGAGGCACTGTTCAGTGCAAGGACATAGACTAAAACCAACCAAGAACTCAAATGAGCCTCTGAACCGAAGCACCAACTTGCTGTCCAAAATACAGCAGCAGCGCTTTCGTTTCCTTGCGTTGTTTTCGAGGCTAATGGCCATTGGGGCTTGAACCACCAACCAGAGCCTCTTACCAACAACCTAGGGTATGGTTTGAACCATGGCTAAGGGCTAAAAAGCCAACCAAGATCCACACCAACCCTTAAACTCAAAACTACACATGCAGGAAAAGAAAAATCGAAAGGGTGCTTGTCTTGTTTTGTTTTGAAAACCGATGAAACCATGGACCAAGCCTCAAAAGGCCAACTTGGTCACGTCTTAGACAAGCCAAGTAGAGATTCTAACCATGGCTACAGCCCCTAGGGCAGCCAAGATCAGAATCTTCACCTTAGGCACTAAACATGCAAATCGGGACACAAAACGCGATGCTGGGGAGTTGCTGTCCAAAACGCGATGCAAGGGGGGAAAGGGGCTGAGACCAATGGACAAATCCATTCCTAACACACCCTATATCATATCTAAAAGCAGCCTTGAGCCCCTGGAAATCGAGCCAACCCTGCAACCACAAAAACAACAAGAACCGTGAAGCATGAAGGGAAGTAGAAAATCTGTGCAGAATTTTGTTGTGTAGTTGCTGTAATATTTCGGTTTTGCTCAAAAAAAATCATGAACAAATATGGTTTAAAAACATATATATGACTTGATTGAAGAGCAATGAAAAATATAAACATGCCTTCGTTTGTTTTGAACGAAAAACAAACGACACGACGACGCGGCGCGGAGGAGACGGAGTGTTCTTCTTTTGTTTCTTGTTTTCTACTCGATTTCCTCCCTAGCACCTCACGTTTTTTTTTCCTCTCAATATGCTCCAAATTTCGGTGATGATGGTGGGGAGGGAGTCTAGGAAGATAAATTGGAGGTTGCAAGATAAATGGAAGGGAATCAATCTTGCTATCTTTGAATTTGAGAGAGAAGGAAATAATATGATATCAAAAGATTTTTTTGAAGGATAATTGAGGGTGCACATGGTCGATTTTTTGGTCTAGGAACAAGGGAGAAAATAGCTTAAATAAATTATATGGTAGAGATTTAAAAGTGGGGAGAATATCTACCTTGAAAAGATTAAGGGAAAGATAATTAAAAAATAAATTGTCCAATTAAAAATAATCTTTCAAAATTAAAGGAGGGCCGATTTTGGAAAATAAGGGAAAATATTGCTTAATTGTTTAATTATTGAGGATTAAAGTTGGGGGATTTATCTCCCAAAAATTGGATAAGGAAAAGACCAAAAAAAAGAGAGTTGACAAATTAATTAAATCTCATAGGGGTGGCCGAAATTTTCATGATAAATGGGGATGAAATATTGCTAGATAAACATGGTAGAAATATTGCTTAAATATTAATTAGTGGTTAATAAAATTAAAGGGAATTATCTTCTATGAATGGATAGGGAAAAATCAAAGGAAATGAGTTGACAACTTTTTAAATCTTCTAATGGTGAATGGCCGAATTTTTGCTTAATCAAGGAGGGAAAATATTGCAATATTGTATTTTAATTCTTTAGAGTTTTATCTACTCATTAGATATTTTAGTGAATTAATAAATTAATTATGACATAACATTATCTTGCATGCATGGCTAAATGTTTAAATTAAATTGCTAACATGTTAAGTTGAAATTTATTAATTAAAATAAGTCCAGATTACTTATCTCAATTGGTCACATATTTTAATTTAGGCTTTTAAATTAATTATTAAACCTAAAAGAATTTATTTAGTACTTATCTTCTAATTAATTAATTAAATTCTTAAACTTTCTTTTATATTAAATTAACTTATTAATTATCTAGAATAAATTCTAGGAATGTTTTCTTAATATTAAATTTTAGCTCAATACTCCAACTCCAGTCCGGCCTCACTTATTTAACTGAAAAGATAACAATTAAACTACTGCATAAAATAATTAAATTTAAAGAAAAGAATTTAAATACTCATGCAATAAAAATCATTTTAATTTAAATACTAGGAATTATGCATGACTTATACGTAGTCTAATTTACGAGTTCTACAATCCTTCCCCCCTTAAAAGAAATTTCGTCCTCGAAATTAGCTCTCACCGAATAGTTCCGGATACCGACTCCTCATCTTTGGCTCAGACTCCCACGTAGCTTCCTCCTCTGAATGGTTAAGCCACTTGACTTTAACTCGCTTAATCAGCTTGTTCCGAAGCTTCTTCTCCTGTCTGTCTAGGATATGCACTGGTCTCTCCTCATAAGACAGGTTCGGAGTAAGCTGCAATGGCTCAAAGTTCAGTACATGCGAAGGATTTGCCATATACTTCCTCAGCATAGAGACGTGGAACACGTTGTGTACTCCGGCCAGATTCGGCGGAAGAACAACACGATAAGCTAGCGTCCCAACCCTGTCGAGGATCTCAAATGGTCCAATGAATCTCGGACTGAGCTTCCCTTTCTTCCCAAATCGCATGCACCTTTCATAGGTGCCACTTCCACAAAGACATGGTCGCCCATGACGAATTCTAAATCTCTCCTCCACTGGTCTGCATAACTCTTCTGTCGACTCTGAGCAGTCCTCATCCTGTCACGGATCTGGGCTACTGCATCGACAGTCTGCTGAATAATCTCTGGACCCAACTCTGCTCTCTCTCCTACCTCATCCCAATGAACACGAGATCTACACTTGCGACCATACAATGCTTCATACGGAGCCATTCCTATAGACTCCCAACTCTGCTCTCTCTCCTACCTCATCCCAAGGAAAGCTGTTGTTATAGGTGAACTCCACTAATGGCAAGTTCGACTCCCAACTCCCTGAAAAATCAATAACACAAGCACGGAGAAGATCCTCCAATATCTGAATAACTCGCTCTGACTGCTCATCTGTCTGAGGATGGAAAGCTGTGCTAAACAACAATTTCGTACCCATCGTCGAATGCAAACTCTTCCAAAATGAGGAAGTAAATCTGGGGTCTCTGTCAGATACGATAGAAAAAGGAATACCATGAAGTCGGACTATCTCTCGGATATACAACTCTGCATACTGAATCATGGTGAAAGTCGTCTTGATAGGCAAGAAGTGCGCTGATTTGGTAAAACGATCAACAATCACCCAGATAGCATTTGATCCTTTGACTGACTTCGGTAAACCGGTAACGAAGTCCATAGTAACATTCTCCCAATTCCACTCGGGAATAGGAAGAGGCTTGAGCAACCCTGCTGGTCTCTGATGCTCCGCCTTACTAACTGACAAGTCAGACACTCGGATACAAAACGTCTTATGTCCTTCTTCATTCCTGGCCATCAATATAATAACTGCAGATCTTTGTACATCTTCGTACTCCCAGGGTGAATAGAGCACGGTGACATAAGGGCCTCTGATAGAATATCCGCTCGAATGGAATCACTGCTAGGAACCCATATCCTGTCTCGGTATCTCTCAATACCGTCACTAACTGAATACAAGCCACTGCCCTTGGCCTCATCTCTCTGCTTCCACTTTGCCAACTGCTCATCTACTGACTGACCACTGCGAATACGATCTAGGAGAGAGGACTGAATAGTCAAGGTAGATAAATGGGGAACTCTACCTCGAGGATATGCCTCTAGATCAAACCTCAGCATCTCAGACTGAAGAGGTCTCTGAACCGTAAGATGAGCCATCACTGCGACTTTTCTGCTCAGTGCATCCGCAACTACATTAGCTTTACCCTGGTGGTAGCTAATGTCACAATCATAGTCTTTCACAAGCTCCAACCAACACCTCTGAAGCATATTCAGCTCTTTCTGCGTAAAGAAGTACTTGAGGCTCTTATGGTCGGTAAAGATCTGGCACTTCTCTCCGTATAAATAATGCCTCCAAATCTTCAAAGCAAATACTACGGCTTCCAACTCTAGATCATGGGTATGGTAGTTTTTCTCATGAGTTTTCAACTGTCGAGAAGCATACGTTATTACCTTCCCATACTGCATCAATACTGCCTGAGACCGAGCTTCGAAGCATCGGTATACAAGACAAACTCACCGGACCCTGACGGCATGGCCAAAACTGGTGCTGAATGAGAGCTTGCTTCAAAGTATCAAAGTTCCTCTGACACTCGTCGCTCCACTCAAATTTCACATTCTTCTTTTTCAATGATGTGAGTGGAACTACGATGGAAGAAAATCCCTGAATGAACTTTCGGTAATATCCTGCTAAGCCCAGAAAACTGCGGATCTCAGATGCATTCTGCGGCACAACCCAGTCTCTGACTGGTGCAACTTTCGCTGGGTCTACCTCAATACCACTACTAGAAACAATGTGGCCTAAGAACGCCACCTTCTCTAACCAGGATTCACATTTACTTAACTTTGCGAATAATTTATGCTTCTGTAAGGTCTGCAACAATATGGTCAGATGTCTGCTGTGATCCTCTTGATTCTTCGAGTAGACAAGAATGTCGTCTATGAACACTATCACAAACTGGTCAAGATACGGCTGAAATACACGATTAATGAGATCCATGAAGATCGCTGGCGCATTCGTCAAACCGAACGACATCACAAGGAACTCGTAGTGGCCATAACGAGTCCTGAAAGCAGTCTTGGAAACATCAGCGTCTTTCACCCTCAACTGGTGATAACCGGAACACAGATCAATCTTGGAGAATACCGAAGCTCCCTGCAACTGGTCAAATAGATCTTCAATCCTCGGAAGTGGGTATTTATTCTTCACTGTAACCCTGTTCAACTCTCGGTAATCGATGCAAAGTCTCATAAAGCCATCCTTTTTCTTCACAAACAAGACTGGCGCGCCCCATGGTGAAAATCTTGGGCGAATGAACTCCTTGTCAAGAAGTTCCTGAATCTGCTTCTTAAGCTCTGCCATCTCTGTCGGTGCTAGTCGGTACGGTGCTTTTGAGATCGGAACCGTACCTGGCATAACCTCAATGGAAAACTCCACCTCTCGCTCAGGTGGCATACCCGAGACGTCTTCCGGAAAAACGTCGAGAAAATCTCTGAAAACTGGGACATCTGAGGCTAACTGACTGGGTGCCTCGGGGACATATATAAAAGTTGCTAAAAACGCTCGACACCCTCTATGCATGAGCTTCCTAGCCTGGACATAAGGAATAATGCACGGTAAGGGAAATTACCTGTCTGGCTCAAATAAGAACTGTGTCATCCCAGGCGGTCGGACTAGAACAGATCTCCGCTGAAAGTCTATCAACACTCTGTTCCGCAATAGCCAATCCATGCCTAATATGATGTCAAACTCTAGCATCGGCGAGACAATCAGATCCGCATAAACAAGGTTGCCATGAAGCTTCAGATCTAAGTCTCGGATCACATTGGTGGCTGCCATCTCCTCTCCCGAAGGCAGTACCACTGAGTAGGCTACATCTAGCCCAACGGTCTTAACTTTGAGAAAGTTCGCAAAGACCTCAGAAATAAATGAGTGAGTAGCCCCTGAATCTATCAGGGCATTTGTAGCTGAGCCAGCTATGAAAATTATCCCTGAAAGGTTAGAACACTAGGCTGAACCCAATAATCACAAAACTAACTTATAGACATGCAAAGGCCAAAGTTCTTCTAACTTAAATTCCCCAAAAATAATATTGAGTAGAGCATGCAATCCTATCGCAATACTAGGTTCAAAATCTCACCCAAAACCTTAAATCCCAAATATAAATTTAAAGCATAAAGGTACCTGTCATAAGCATGGTATCGGGGTTCGTCTCCGCTGCATGGAGAGCAAATACCCTGCCTTGGGTAGGCAGGTCCCTCTGAGGGCATTGCGGTAGCACGTGGTCTGGGCTACTGCACTTGTAACACTTCCCAGAGCCATACATACATAATCCAGGATGGCGGCGTGAGAATTTAGGACAGATCGGATGCTCAATAGGCTTAGGGACTGCGCGTCCCTGCTGCTGCTGCTGGGGGCCCCTGTTCCTGGGTGGGCCGTGGAAAGGCCTCTTATTCTGCTGCTGATGCTGCTGAGGAGGAGGGCGGTGCAGTTCCTGGACTGGTCGCTTGCCCTGGCCGTCTCTCTCGATATCCAGCTGATCTTGCTCTGTGGCTAGAGCTCTGGAGACAGCGACCTCATAAGTAGTAGGGTCAGATACCCTAACATCACGGTGCAAGATCGGTCGTAAACCCACCAAGAAATGCATTAACTTGGCCTTGGCATCATTCGCGATCAGGGGTACAAAATGACAACCCCTCTCAAATTTACGGATGAACTCCGTAACTGTCAAATCTCCCTGTCTCAGGCTCATGAATTCTGTGGTCACCTTGTGGGGACCCGGGCTCTAACTCGATTATCTTTGGGATTAATTGGATCTTTGCTAGAAAATGTGGGTCAAAATTTTGTTTTTTTTTTTTAACATTTATCCAAATGTATATAAATAAGCACAAAACATTATATATAAAATTCTTGTCATCTTATTCAACTACAATTAACATTCACATGTTCGTCTACAACTAACATACTAGTGTCTAAAAATTCAGTACATGTCTAGTAAGAAACCACTAGTGATCTTCTACGCCCGTAACCTCCACGCTATCTCGATCTCTCATCCTCTACGTGACCCTGATCCTGTCCCACTTGTTGTCATGCACACATACAGACACAACAACAGCCGGATACTCCGGTGAGAACAAATCCCAGTATAAAACATGGTACACATGCATATACACAATATAAATCATGAAGCATACTCTCATGAATAGAATCAATGGCAATATGTTCCATAATCTATTCAACCAAATCAATATCAGCATGCAAATGAAATCGAAATCATATCTTGACTTGGCTCGACTCTAACTCTAGAGATCCCGGTGTGAATAAGACGTCACAGTCTGCCACCTACCCTCCCAATCGGGGTGACGGTACGTCTTATTCCTAGACTTCGGTCATGTCTGTATCGAATGTCAACATTCGGAGTCAATTCTGCTCCTATGCGTCGATATCACCGAGCGTCTAGCTTGGCAAGTCTGCCAATGACTCTCCTATCTTAAATGCTTGAATATAAATCTATAAACAAAGCATCACCATATAAAAAAATAACAATCTAGTATGTGATTTTGGGAAACTCAAATCAGATCTAATTCGGGTTATATCTCCCCGAATCAACATGAATTATACCTTTCTTTCTGTCAATCTGACTCTGTCGAAGTCTCGAACTCAAGGCCTGTCAATACTCAATCTGGGAATGACAATATCGAGGAGTATAATATCAATACACCAATCAATTCCATATTGGATATAATCAGAGCGAAATCAAATTCTGTTTCGACAGCATAACTGCATAATCTCAATATACCCAACAATACAAATCAACAAATATCCGTTCTAGCAACTCATAATCAATAATAATACAATCTGATACCAAATCTCAGTCAAATCAACTCTGAAATTCATAACAATTCTATACGGTATCTGTTCTTCAATCCGGTTTCGATTATCCGATTTCTACTGCGTCAAGAATACCATATATGAATCATATCTGATTCTGACAATACCATAATTTCAAATCATATCAAAACTTAAGAAAACTTACGTCCGGTTGAAGCGTGCGTCGATAGGAACACAGTACTGAAGTCGGATTAAAAATCGGACGGACGGATCTTTCACAAATTACAAATATAGAAGATAAAAGGCGTAAACATATATATATGACAAGTTGCATGTCTAGAATACGTGTCATCATTTTTCACAACTTTCAGGCGGCGCTCGGGCGGTAACCGATTACCGCTCGGGCGCGGAATGTTCTGCCCGAGTGCTCGACTTGTTACACACTGGCGCTCGGGCGGTCATTTTCTACCGCTCGGGCGCCAATAGTTCTGTCCAACAAATAACATAATCCTATACTTTGCCCAATCTAGTCTCGGAATGATCCATCTATAATCATGTTAATTCCACAATCGATAATCTCAGATTAATGGAATCAAAATCTCGGGCATTACAAACCTGGTGCGCACTTCCTCAGTAAAATATTTGGAGTAGAATACCTCCGTGAAAAGCGCCCAACTCAGTGTAGCCAAGTTCAGGGCTACTGATGCTCCTTCCCACCATAAGCGGGCATCTCCTCCGAATAAATATGTGGCACATCAAACTCTGTCTGCATCTCCAAGCTCCATAAACTCGAAGATAACCTCGAGGGACTTGATCCAAACCTCGGCAATCATGTGGTCCGTCGTCCCTGAAAACTCCTTAGGACGAATCTTGATGAATCTCTCATAAATAGCTTCGGCCCCTGTCGGTCTAGCTGCTACTGCGGCATTGTTCCCCGTAAACTGTGCGAAGAACCGGTTCATCCCAGCTAGCATCTGGACATTCATGTCAGGTGGAGTGGGTGGAGGTCCGTTCCTCTCCTGCCTCTGCTCCTCTCTGTCCTCCTGGTGAGGCTCATCATCTCTCGTACGCTCAAGAATACGTCTATGAGGCATATTGTTCCATACATAACCCATACGTAACCAACATGCATAATTCCATAATTTCTTTATATTTTAAATACATACTGCATAAATAAAAGCTTGACATAAAATATTTCGTGGAAACATGCTGTTAAAATATTTCCGGCTTTAAATAAAATGCATGAATGTAAAACTTACAGACCGAAGACGTGGCTTCGTGAGCTTCTCGAGATCAGTAGTGGTGCAACCCTTTACAAGAACATAGGCTCTGATAGCACGTATAGAGGCCTCTAAACTCGTGCTTGAAAATTTGCGGAAAAATTTAAAAATTTTCTATTTCATTAATTAAAATGCCCCTTTCATAAATAAACTGATAAAAATAAAGTTTGATGTTCAAAATAGCAGCGGAAGTAAATGTTTTTTTGCAAAATAATAATTTAAAATAATCTAACAAAGAGAAAAAATGTTTGAGCCTAAAAATAGTAAATGCTAAAAAAATGAGGTCCTCGGGTTCCACTACTGCCGACCCAAGCTAGCTCACTGGTCCCCGCCCTCGGTTCCGACATCATCAGTACCTACAACAATCAAGTCTAGTGAGTCTAAAGACTCAGCATGCATATATCGCAAATAACGAGTAATAATAATAAAACTGCATGCGAAGTGAAAATATCATGTCATGAGTAAATGTAATACGTGCATAACTGAACTAAAAATTGCATCATGAATAATTAATATTACGCGCATAACTGAACTGAACTGAATGGAATGTAGTAAGTGAAATGTTTGCTCCGTAGAGCCCTGTTATAAAATAACGTGTAATAATTTTCTGTTGAGATTACGGTATACGCAAGCGGCCCCTGAACTGAACTGACCGGTAACTGACGACCGGGACCTGTAACTGACGACCGGGTGAAATACTAATCGTCTGATCAGACTAATGTCACAGTATACTGGGTGGTACACAACTGAACTGACCGGTAACTGACGACCGGGTGAAGTAATAATCCCATGATAGTACAATGGCCACAAGCAATATCACATACTCTCACAAATGAATATTTTATTTTTTTTTCACGTAATATAAATAAATACAAAAATTAAATATCCTGTATAAATTTTACCATAAGGGTTGGACCGTTCACAGGCTTGCTGCGACCTAATTATGTCATGAAAATATGCAAATAATTTACTTGACAAAACTTTGTAATTGAATCCAAAAACGAGACAATTACGCCCACTGACTTAGTATTTAATCATGACTCCGAGACAACCCGAACCAACACCGAACCAACGTTTAGTCATGATTAAAATACTCTTAAAATGATGAAATAATGCTCCTAAATCTACAATACTCGAAATTTAGTGAATGGAGGCCAAAAACGTGAAACGCTCTTTCGAGAGTCACTTTAGCACATTGCACCGTAAATTCTCGTACGATCTCTAAAATGATCCGAATCACAAACGGCCAAAAACATGACCTTACTAACTTGATAAGGCACTGTTCAGTCCAAGGCCATAGGCTAAAAGCCAACCAAGAACTCAAACGAGCCTCTGAACCGAAGCACCAACTTGCTGTCCAAAATACAGCATCAGTGCTTTCGTTTCCTTGCGTCGTTTTCAAGGCTAATGGCCATTGGGGCTTGAAACACTGACCAGAGCCTCTTACCAACAACCTAGGGTATGGTTTGAACCATGTCTAAGGGCTAAAAAGCCAACCAAGATCCACACCAACCCATAAACTCGAAACTACACATGCAGGAAAAGAAAAATCGAAGGGGTGCTTGTCTTGCTTTGTTTTGAAAACCGATGGAACCATGGACCAAGCCTTGAAAGGCCAACTTGGTCACGTCTTAGACAAGCCAAGGAGAGATTCTAACCATGGCTACAGCCCCTAGGGCAGCCAAGATCAGAATCTTCAACTTAGGTACGAAACATGCAAATCGGGACACAAAACGCCATGCTGGGGAGTTGCTGTCCAAAACGCGATGCAAGGGGGGAAAGGGGCTGAGACCAATAGACAAATCCCTTCCTAACACACCCTATATCATATCTAAAAGCAGCCTTGAGCCCCTGGAAATCGAGCCAACCCTGCAACCACAAAAACAACAAGAACCGTGAAGCATGAAGGGAAGTAAAAAATCTGTGCAGAATTTTGTTGTGTAGTTGCTGTAATATTTTGGTTTTGCTCAAAAAAAATCATGAACAAATATGGTTTAAAAACATATATATGACTTGATTGAAGAGCAAGGAAAAATATAAACATGCCTTGGTTTGTTTTGAACGAAAAACAAACGACACGACGACGCGGCACGGAGGAGACGGAGTGTTCTTCTTTTGTTTCTTGTTTTCTACTCGATTTCCTCCCTAGCACCTCACGTTTTTTTTCCTCTCAATATGCTCTAAATTTTGGTGATGATGGTGGGGAGGGAGTCTAGGGAGATAAATGGGAGGTTGCAAGATAAATGGAAGGGAATCAATCTTGCTATCTTTGAATTTGAGAGAGAAGGAAATAATATGATATCAAAAGATTTTTTTGAAGGATAATTGAGGGTGCACTTGGTCGATTTTTGGGTCTAGGAACAAGGGAGAAAATAGCTTAAACAAATTATTTGGTAGAGATTTAAAAGTGGGGAGAATATCTACCTTGAAAAGATTAAGGGAAAGATAATTAAGAAATAAATTGTCCAACTAAAAATAATCTTTCAAAATTAAAAGAGGGGCCGATTTTGAGCTTGCAAAATAAGGGAGAATATTGCTTAATTGTTTAATTATTGAGGATTAAAGTTGGGGGATTTATCTCCCAAAAATTGGATAAGGAAAGGACCAAAAAAAAAGAGAGTTGACAAATTAATTAAATCTCATAGGAGTGGCTGAAATTTTCATGATAAATAGGGATGAAATATTGCTAGATAAACATGGTATAAATATTGCTTAAATATTAATTAGTGGTAAATAAAATTAAAGGGAATTATCTTCTATGAATGGATAGGGAAAGAATCAAAGGAAATGAGTTGACAACTTTTTAAATCTTCTAATGGTGAATGGCCGAATTTTCGCTTAATCAAGGAGGGAAAATATTGCTTAAATATTGTATTTTAATTCTTTAGAGTTTTATCTACTCATTAGATATTTTAGTGAAATAATTAATTAATTATGACATAACGTTATCTTGCATGCATGGCTAAATCTTTAAATTAAATTGCTAACATGTTAAGTTGAAATTTCTTAATTAAAATAAGTCCAGATTACTTATCTCAATTGGTCATATATTTTAATTTAAGCTTTTAAATTAATTATTGAACCTAAAAGAATTTATTTAGTACTTATCTTCTAATTAATTAATTAAATTCTTAAACTTTCTTTTATATTAAATTAACTTATTAATTATCTAGAATAAATTCTAGGAATGTTTTCTTAATATTAAATTTTAGCTCAATACTCCAACTCCAGTCCGGCCTCACTTATTTAACTAAAAAGATAACAATTAAACTACTGCATAAAATAATTAAATTTAAAGAAAAGAATTTAAATACTCATGCAATAAAAATCATTTTAATTTAAATTCTAGGAATTATTCATGACTTATACGTAGTCTAATTTACGGGTTCTACACACATATTCTTCTATGTTCAGTTGACCCTTTCTCAAATTATCAAACTCTACTCCCTTGTCTTTTCTGTACGATACCGGGAAAAATCTTTGATAGAATTCAGTTTTAAAGATTTTCCATGTAATAACTGTACCTCGATGCTCTAATGCCTTCTTTGTTGTGAGCCACCGTTTCTTTGCAACATCATGCAACTAGTGCCCGATCAGTCTAACTCTTCGTTCATCTGAATAATCCAATAATCAAACAGCATCTCAATATCATCTAGCAGACTCTCACAGTCAACAGATGTCTCAGTTCCTTTCAGAGTCGGCGGTTCAAATGACCGAAATCTCTTCAGTAGTGTTTCCATCGGTGTTGCGGTGACATCCATCGGATTAGCTGAGGTACTACCCTGTTCTAGGATTCTTCGAGGAGGCATATCTGATTATCAAAAGGGTTAGTAATTAAATCTGACAAATCTATCTCAGTCCCCTTCTGATCATCTTACCTCTGATCAAGATTCGGTTCTGATTCATTCTCAATAATACATATTTCCAATCACATCAGATAAGTCAGGTAAACATGAATTAAAGCAAAAAATATCCTATCATCGCAAAAGCAGGAAAGAAAACTCAATCTACCCCGCTCATTCTCTTCTTTCTCAGTCTAAGGAACCTACAGTTTTGGAACCTATTGCTCTGATAAGGAACCTACGGCTCTGATACCACCTGCTATGGGGACCCGAACGCTAATTCATTTCTTAATCATTTTTGGGAATAATTGGATCAATTAATTAAACTAGGTCTAAATTTTTTTTTTATACAAGTGCGGAACATATCATAATCAATCTGATATAAACAATAAAATTAAAAGTACAAGTCTTGTACAAAACATATTTACATCAAACTAGGGTCCAACCACTACATCTCGAGTGTCGAAACAAAATCTACTTCTGGGCCCGGATCTCCACGCTAATCTTGATCTCTCATCCTTTTCTCGACCCTGATCCTGTCCCACCTGTTGTCATGCACACATACAGACACAACAACAGCCGGATAACTCCGGTGAGAATATAATTTCAAGTATAACCCAAGTATACATGCATTTCATATAAAAGCATATAAGAAAGCATAAACAATTATCAAATAACATGCAACACAATCTGTGAAACATAAATCTAGATAAACTGTAAATCAAACTCGGTTACTCTTAAACTCTATCTCTCCTCTGATCTAGTCTTGGGATCCCGGTTCTCGGACGTTGGCACATTATATCGATTCTCTGCAATCGGAGTCGATCTACTCCTAAGCACTTCAATATAACTAAACATCGATTATCTGCAATAGAAGTCGATCTACTCTTAAGCACATCGATGTATACCAAACATCCAGTGTCTTGGCCTATCTGCCACAGACTTGGCGCGTCTGCCAATAACTATTACTCGATATCTATCTTTTATTCTCTGCTTTTCTATAAATCAATAGAACAAGCATATCAATCTCATGACTTGCAAACATCAATGCAATAAAATAAAGTATGTGGTTTTTGGGAAACTCAACTCAAATCTAACTCGAGTCGTATTTCCCAGTTCAACATTGATTTATACCTTTCGTTTCTCAGTCTGACGGAGTCGAAGTCTTGAATTCGAAGCTATCAATATCAATATGAAATGACATATTAGATAGGCACAATATCAAATACAACTCAATCTAAATACGCAAACCAAGACATCATCTGATCAATTTTAATCTAATTCAACGTCGACGGCATAATGGCACAATATCGATATCCCCGACAACTCAGACAACACGAGCTATCAATTAAAATTCATAATCAATCAACAAATACGAGTCCAATATCACATCTGTATAATCTCAATCAAATCAAATCTGAAAAATCATAACAATCTCATACGGTATCCGTTCTTCGATTCGGTTTCGATTATACGATGTCTAATATCTCAAGAACATACCATAGAAATCAAACAATAATTTCTCCAACACATAATTTCTGAACCATGCTAGAAATGAAGAAAACTTACGTCCCTGTGAAGCCTTTGTCGAGAGGATCACGGTACTGAGCTCGGATCGAAAATCAGACAGGTGGATCTTGATCAGAATTATAGTCTCCGACGGAAACTTAAAATCTCCTAAGGCTTCTCTGGTTTCTTTCCTTTGCATCTGAAGTAAAATTAAGATTTAAATATTATATATTGTAATGCCCGAGATTTTATCCTGTTAATCTGAGATGAGTATTTGATTGATTGATATGATTATAGACAGAGCACGTCGAGATTTAGATTGGAATTGTTGAGTTGTGAATATGGGCGAGGACAGAAGGTCTCGCGCATATGCGCGGCTGGTGGGCGCGCATATGCGCGAGCTGTGCGGTTCCAACAAGTCCTGATGCGAAGACCTCGCGCATGTGCGCGAGATAAGGCGCGCATATGCGGGGGGCAGTCGATTTTAATATGTGCCGAGACGAAGGTCTCGCGCATATGCGCGAGATAAGGCGCGCATATGCGCGAGCAGCTTGACTTGCCATGCGTCGAGACAGAATGTCTCGCGCATATGCGCCGAGGGAGGTCGCGTATATGCGTGAGACGTGCTGCACAAACATGAATCCACCCGTACTTTGACATGCAATATATATATATATATATATATATATAGAACACGTCTTCGTTCCTTCCCTCAGAACCAGCAAAAGTCGACGTGGCTTAGAGTATCTATATATCCTTGTGATCTCAGGTTCGAGTCTGGGAAGGCACAAGCTCCAGTGCATGGGCTGGAGAGTTCTATGAGTAACCCGTACGACGCCTATGGAAAGCCCGTGAGGGAAAAGGCCCCTTGAGGGAGCCCAAGATCGGGATAGCCTTGGGTCGATCGGGGCAGTGGGCCGTATGGGCGGTCCACTAGGCCTGTAATGGGTCGTTACAGGATTTCTTATCACCGGAGTTTCCGGCTATTGTTGTGTCTGTATGTGTGCATAACAACAGGTGGGACAGGATCGGGGTTGAGACAAAGATGAGAGATCAAGATAGCGTGGTGATTACGGGCATAGACGATGAACTAGTGGTTCTACATGTTGATCTGTAGTTGTTTATTTTTAAAATGCCAGTTTGTATGACTGTAAAGAATCAAGACATGTATTTACTTCGGTTGAAATAAAATAGAGATATCATTTGTGTGTGATTTATATACAATCGTTTTTTATATTAAAAGCAAAATTTTGACCCACATTTTCTAGCAAAGATCCACTTAATCCAAAAGATAATTGAGTTAGAGCCCGGGACCCCACATATATGCATGGCAAGGACACATGGCTTACTCTTCTTAAAGATAAAGCGGCGCTCGGGCGGTCAAAAACTACCGCTCGAGCGCGGAAAAGTCTGTCCGAGTACTCGACCTCGTGTGCACTGGCGTTCGGGCGGTCATTTTCTACCGCTCGGGCGCCAGACATTTTGTCAAAATCGTTGGTCTTGCAATGTACCGACGCTCGACTTCTCCACTCACATCTTATTTTAGCTCCTAAAATCTCCATTCAGTAAAGTAATTAATGTCTGATTACAGTGATAAACTCTCAGGCCTTACATAACACATCATCACGAACATAATACTCTGATTGATGTCCTGATCTGACCATCGCAATCGAATTTTGAATATTCTGATCAACTTTATGTGCTTCTTTAATTCTCGATATCAGCTCTGGTTCAACTTGAATGGTACAAAGCCTCAGAGGTTTACAATATGTCTCAAATATTAAACCAGACAGACAGCAATATTCAATCAAATTCGATGCACCAATCGTCGATAAGGATAAAGAACATACATTTCGACTCAGTGCATCAGCTGCCGCATTTGATTTTCCCGGATAGTATTTGATTTCACAATCAAAATCTTTCAGCAAATCAAACAATCTTCTTTGTCTCATATTCAGTTCTGACTGTGAAAATAAATATTTCAAACTCTTGTGATCAGAATAAATTTCAAACTTCTCACCATATAGATAGTGTAGCCAGATCTTCAATGCAAACACGATGGCAGCCAATTCAAGATCATGAATCGGGTAGTGAGTCTTATGTGGCTTTAATTGTCTCGAGGCATAAGCAATAACATGTCCTCGCTGCATCAAAACACAACCTAATCCCCTGTGAGAAGCATCACAATAAACAACAAAATCATCAGTATCTGACGGAATCGTCAACACTGGAGCACTGGTTAATTTCTTCTTCAACTCTAGGAAACTGGATTCACAAGCCTCGGACCAAACAAAAGATGCATTCTTCTGGGTCAGCTGAGTTAACGGCTTAGCAATACTAGAAAAATCTTTGATGAATCGGCGATAATAGCCCGCTAAACCCATAAAACTGCGTATCTCTGGCACTGATGTCGGTCTAGGCCAACTGATCACAGCCTCAACTTTGCTAGGGTCAATAGAAATACCATCTTTTGATACAATGTGCCCTAGAAATACGACTTGCTTCAGCCAAAACTCACATTTCGATAACTTTGCATACAATTTCTCAGCTCTCAGAGTTTTCAATACAATTCTCAGATGCTCAGCATGATCAGTCAGATTCTTTGAATAAATTAGAATATCATCAATAAAGATAATCACAAAATCATCAAGATATTTCTGATATACACGGTTCATCAAACCCATAAATACATCCGGAGCATTCGTTAAACCAAACAGCATGACTATAAACTCATAACAGCTGGATCATTCGTCATCTTCTGGGCGACCAAATGGGGCAAAACGTGATAAAAGTAAGTTGGTGACCAAGCCCAAGACTGAGACCAAGCAAAAGATGCCTAATCAAGGAGTGCAAGGTAAATCTGAAACTCCGCTTAATCGTTCTCGGGATATTAAATGTTTTTTAGGTGTCAAGGAGTTGGTCATATTGCTAGCCAATGTCTTAATAAGAGGGTGATGATTTTGAATGGCCATGGTGAATATAAGTCTCAAAGTGAGGGTGATGACGAGGGTGATGATGATGAGATGCATGCGTTAGAGGTTCCTGATAAGGGATATTGGGCAGTTGTAGGTGAAGCGCTAGTGACTAGGCGGATCATGAGTGCCCAAGTCAAGGAGGAGGAGACTAACCAAAGAGAAAACTTGTTCCATACTAGATGTTTTGTGAATAGTAAGGTTTGCCACCTTATAATAGATGGGGTAAGTTGTACTAATGTGGCTAGTGTTGAAATGGTGGATTAAATGGGTCTACCTACATTAAAGAATCCTCAACCATATAGGCTTCAATGGTTGAATGATTGTGCGGAAGTGAAGGTGAACAAACAAGTGTTGGTTTCTTTTTCAATTGGGAAGTATGTTGATGAGGTGTTGTGTGATGTGGTGCCAATGCATGCTTGTCATATTTCGTTAGGGAGACCATGGCAATATGATAGGCAAATGACACATGATGGGTTTAAGAATAAGTATTCTTTTGTTCTCAAAAAAGAATCTATTGTCTTACTTTCTTTGTCCCCAAAGCAAGTGTTAGAGGACCAATTGAAAAAAAAGAAGAGAGATGAGGTCGAAAAAAAGAGTGAACAAAAGAGTGAGATGGCCTTTGAAAATAAAAATGAGATGGCTGAAAAAAAGAGTGATAAAAAAGTGAGATAGCCATACAAAACAAAAAAGAGAGGAAAGAAAATGAGAGGAAAGAGGCTAAAAAAAAACATATATGGCCCAAAAGAGTGAGTTGAAACATATGTTGCACACACATGAACCACTTGTGTTGATTCTTTACAAGGAGATCCTCCTTAATACAAGTGATATAGCTGGGTCTTTTCCGAGAATTGTTGTTTCAATTTTACAGGAATTTGATTATATATTTCCGGATGAGCTACCTCAAGGACTACCACCATTGAGGGGAATTGAGCACCAAATTGATTTTGTGCCCGGAAGTGCATGGCCAAATCGTCCAGCTTATAAAAGGAATCCAGAGGAGGCTAAGGAGCTTCAACGGCAGGTAAGTGAGTTGTTAGAGAGGGTTTTGTGCGTGAGTCCATGTCTCCTTGTGTTGTACCTGTTTTACTAGTTCCTAAGAAAGATGGCTAATGGCGTATGTGTGTAGATTGTAGAGCAATCAATAACATAACCATTAAGTATAGGCATCCCATACCCAGACTAGATGATATGTTAGATGAATTGCATGGTGCTTGTGTTTTTAGCAAAATTGATTTGAAGATTGGTTATCACCAAATTAGGATGAGGGAAGGTGATGAGTGGAAAAATGCATTTAAAACCAAATACGGGTTTTATGAGTGGATGGTAATGCCATTTGGCTTAAGTAACGCTCCTAGCACCTTTACGAGGTTAATTAATCATGTTTTGCGTGCACACATAGGAAAGTTTGTTGTGGTTTATTTTGATGATATCCTAGTGTATAGAAAAAACTTGTATGAGCATGTTAATCACTTGAGACTTGTGCTAATCACACTGAGGGCTAAAAATTTGTATGCTAACTTAAAGAAATGTGAATTTTGTACAAGCAAAATTGTCTTTCTTGGTTTTGTGGTAAGCTCACAGGTTATACAAGTGGATGAAGACAAGGTAAGTGCCATTCGAGACTGCCCAACGCCTACTACTGTTGGTTAAGTTCGAAGCTTTCATGGTCTTGCAAGCTTCTATAGGAGGTTTGTCAAGGATTTTAGCACATTGGCGACGCCGATGACGGCGGTGATTGAGAAGAACGTTCCATTCCATTCGTGCAAGGAGTAAGAGAAGTCTTATAATCTTATTAAGCAAAAATTAATTAATGCTCATTTACTTGTTTTTACCTTATTTTACTAATACCTTTGATATTGAATGTGATGCTTAAGGTGTAGGTATTGTTGGAGTTTTGATGCAGGGAGGACGACCAGTGGCGTACTTTAATGAGAAGCTCAATGGAGCAGCGTTGAACTACCCAACGTATGACAAGGAGTTGTACGCACTTATAAGGGGCAACAGAAGCTCAACAGGATCCTCTAACGTAGGCATCCCATCGTCATCCCCCTCACTTTGAGACTCATATTCACCATAGTTATTTAAAATCATTACCCTTTTATTAGGACATTGACTAACAATATGACCTACCCTTGACACCTAAAACATTTAGTATCTCAAGATCGATTAAGAGGAGTTTAAGATTTACCTTGCACTCCTTGTTTAGACGCCTCTTGTTTGGTCTCAATCTTGGGCTTGGTCACCACCTTATTCTCCTCACGTTTCACCACATTTGATCACCAAGAAGATGATGAACCCCTAGTTTCATCGGCCAACTCCACGCCTCTTGAGTTGTTCCTCCACTTTTATGGTCATTTGCACCATTTTGTCTAGATCCAAGTAGTGCCGAAGCTCCACTTGTTCTTGAATCTCTCTGTTCAAACCACAAAGAAATCGAGCCATCGTCGCCTCACTATCTTCCTCAATATTTGCCCTAATCATGACTACTTCCATCTCCTTGTCGTAGTCCTCAACACTCTTTAACCATTGCCTCAAAGTTTGTAGCCTCTTAAACATCTCCCTATAATAGTGATTGGGCACAAACCTCTTCCTCATGACCATATTCATCTCATCCCAACTTTCTATGGGTCTCTCATTATACCTCCTCCTAGTGGTCACTAGTTGACCCCACCAAATGAGAGCATAGTCTAGAAATTCAACCACCGCCAACCTAACCTTCTTTTGTTCGGAGTAGTGGTGACATTCAAACACAAACTCTACCCTCTTTTCCCACTCTAAATATGCCTTTGGGACAGATTTCCCATGGAACGATAGAATTTTCATCTTAATGCTACCCATGTTACCATCTTCCCTATTCCCATCATATCTACCACGTATGGTGTAATGCCCGGTTACTCGTACAAATGATAATAATATGTTTATGTTGTTTATTATGTAGTTATTTTCCTCATTATGTTTTACATGTTGATTGAGGTGTCGATATTGAGATTTAATATGATTTTTATATTATCCATGGTGTATTAAGAATGAATATGTGTTAAAATAGTGATAGTAAGATGTGTAGGTAGAAGTAGGGTAAGGAAGTTGATAGGAAATGAGATGAAATTGTGGTAGTTTTTAAGAGTTTTACCATAATGGTTTGAATATTGCTCCAAATTGTGTGTGGCTATAACCATTAGAAAGCTAAGATATAATGCTATAACTTTCATGTTTTGAGTTTTGTTCAAATCATTAGGAAAGACGAGCCAAAAGAGGCCCGAAGTGTGTCATGTGTATCGTTGTTCCTGAACTGACACATGTTGGGAGAATAAGCATAACTTTTTACTCAGACCTTTAAATGACATGAGGCCAATTGGAAAGGCAATAAAACACATAGGGCTACAACTTTTATGTTGACCACGTTTGCTAATTCGGAAGTTAAAAATTTGTTTTTTTGCAGGATGTGGCGCGCATATGCGCCAGAACTCACGAATATGTGTCGGGTGGGCAGAACAGGCCGCGCATATGCGCTCGGAAAGTCGCGCATATGCGCCCAGCACTGTATAAAAAGATAAGGATCGACTTTCTAAGTCATTCCAACCATTCTTACCTTTATTTACAACAAGAACACGAAGCAAAAAAAAGATTTCTTCCTACCAAAAGCTTCCTTCTTCATTCCTTTCATCATTTTGAAGTTAGAATTAAGTGCTCCATCACAAGAACTTCTTAAGGGTGTAAGTTTTCTCCTTTAGTTGTTCTACATGTATAGGGGTAACTTTCACCTTGTATAGAAATAGTAACTGAACTATTGCTTTATTGACAGCATAGGACTGATAAACATCCTCTCAAACCAGTATTCATACACTTGGACAGTAAGTTGGCATGTTCTTGAAGTAATACATGCGTAATATTATGATTTCAAATGCTTCTCATTGATTATTGATATATGTACATTGTTAGTATGTTTATTGATGAAAACATAGCACCATATTCCATTGTTATGCATTAAATATGAAAGGAACTTATGAATATTGAAGATGGGTGCTATGTCATGAACATGAAAAGAAAAGGACTGATTTTTACATGATGTAGAGCTTGTTGACATCATGGGTGGTTTTAAGTTCACCAAACCTATTGGCCAATATATTTTCATGGGGCGTGGGGTTGCCAAAGGTTGCTCCCTGACGTCCAACACAGTAGTAGCTATATAATAAAGCAAGCACGGTAGTACATGTCAACTAATGAGGGTCAAGTACAAAAATGAACATGAATATATTCTATGATATGACATGGTTTAAAGATTCATTGTTATCACGACTTGATATGTATGTTCCTTCTACGCATATTGATACGTACAAGTGCAAACTTATTGAGTTTTATAAACTCATGTAGCTCATGTATTACTGGATCAGGTAGTGAATAGACGTAGGATGCCGGTTCGCCAATGGATGCTTGTGACGTGACTTACTTCGACAAGAACCGGGATATATTATGGTATAGCTTCCGCATATGTATTGTAGTAAATTTTATGTCAGGGTTTGAAACAAGTTCCATGTTATGTATGATGATACACAGTATGTTTGTATATGAGAATATGTTTATAAGTGTGTATAAATAGTATTGCTTGAGTTTTTGGTGTATACAAAATATAGGGACATCATGCCAAAATTTTTATAAACGATCAAAGTGATGCTTCTTGTTTAATTTGCTTCATACTATAGTTATATCATTCAAACCTTATTTTGATTATGGTAATTAAGCTAAGTATAGAGTAAGGGTGTGACAAATTTTATTGTATCAGAGCCCACGGTTCTTCGACATAGAACACACTGCACTTCATCCATACATTGGGAACTCGGCAAGTAACTATCTTTGTATCCCATAGTTTATGTTAAGTTATGTGTTTCTACATGACCTATATATAGGTTAAGATAATAGACGATGCCACTTAAACGTAAAGTACATGAAGGAGAGTCATCTAAGGGCAAGGCCCCAGCAGTGCGCCACGACCTATAGACGATTTTGCTCAGCTGCTCCAACAACAAGCGAAAGTCCATGGATAGCAGATACAACAATTACTTGAGATGCAACGGGGTACTCATGAGCAAGCACAAGCACAAGCCATGCTACCCAGACATGTGCCTGTTCAGACGGATGTGTATGATCGCTTTCGACGTCTGAATTCTCCTGAATTCATGGGAAGCACTGATCCGGCAGTAGCAGAAGAATGGATTAAATCATTAGAGTCCATCTTCTCTTACCTTCATATGGAAGATGTTGATAAAGTCACTTGTGCCATATTTTTGTTAACAAAGCATGCAAGGATATGGTGGGAGAGTGCAAGTGTGGCATTACCGGTTGGACCATTGACATGGGGAACTTTCAAAACCGTGTTTTACAACAAGTATTTCAGTAAAGATGTACGAGCTAAGAAATCCAGCGATTTCCTTAACCTGAAGTAAGGAACTATGTCAGTGACTGAATACATACAACAATTCGAGGCTAGAGTCAAATATGTACCATATATTGCACATGATGACACAAGTAAGGGCGAACACTTCATGCGGGGTGATATGAATCCTCGTAAGATGAAAAGCAAACGCGATTAAATATGAATCGCGTCCTCAATTCTATAACGAACAAGGATCGTTGTTACGATGTCCTGATCTTTTGATTCAATCAATTACGTGATATTCACCCCTAAACGACGTGGTTTAGTAATAAACAATCACAAAAGAAACAATCGCAACTTAATCGAACCTTCAAAGAACTCGTCTTTGACAATCCGCGCAAGACACGATCGACAAACGCCATAAAGTTAAAACTTTGATAAGTTTGATTTTTGAAAACAAAGCTAAAGCCTTGAAAAGTTGAGAGAAAACTCAAAAACTTTGATATTCAATCAATAATAATGTCAATAATGTGTTGATTTTCGTCCATATCATCTCTTAATATAAAAAAGATAACAATATCTAGTCTCCCAAAAAAATAAAACTCTAAAGAAGGAATAAACTCTCGCAAAACCGCAAAGTACACGGACCCCGTGTAGACGTCCGGGGCTAGGTCCGTGTAGGCACTGTGAGGTACACGGACCCCGTGTACAAGTCCGTGTACACTCTGGATTTCTTCATTCTTGGCTGTAATGGACACGGACCCCGTGTACAGGTCCGTGTTGGGGTCCTTGTAGGCTCTGGACTGCTTGAATAACGTTCTTTTGGTTCCCGAACTCACTCCCATGCATCACGAGCCCTTCGGCACTTTGCTCCTTGCACGTAAACCCTCCTTGATTGCTCATGACTCCCTGTAGTGCCTCCTTAAACTTCTTCAGCCATCCTCTCGTGATCGGTCCCTCCAGCAACTCCAAAGGATCCCATGCTTTCCTTGGCGCTCGATCACCCGTGTTTACATCATCCTCCCCTTCTTGAAAAGGATTTGTCCTCAAATCTTGTTCATCACCTACATCAAACAATGACAAATCACTAACATTGAAAGTGGAACTCACATTGTACTCCTCTGGTAGATCGAGTTTGTAGGCGTTGTCATTGATCCTTTCTAGAATTTGAAATGGTCCATCGCCTCTAGGTAGTAGCTTTGAACGACGCTTCTCGGGGAACCTTTCCTTCCGCAAGTGGAGCCACACCCAATCACCTTTCTCAAAGATCACCTTCTTCTTCCCTTTGTTGGCTTGCTTGGCATATTGCTCATTTCTCTTCTCAATGTTGGCCTTGACCTTTTCATGCAACCCCCTAACAAATTCAGCCTTCTTTTTGCCGTCCATGTTCAACCTTTCACTCACAGGTAAAGACATCAAATCCAACGGAGTCAAAGGATTAAAACCATATACAATTTCAAATGGCGAATAATTTGTAGTAGAATGCACACAACGATTATAAGCAAACTCAACAAATGGTAAACAATCTTCCCAATTCTTTAAATTTTTCTTAAGAATAGCACGCAAAAGTGTCCCTAAAGTTCTATTAACAACTTCAGTCTGTCCATCCGTTTGAGGATGACATGTAGTAGAAAACAACAATTTTGTGCCAAGTTTAGCCCACAACGTTTTCCAAAAGTAACTCAAAAACTTAACATCACGGTCAGAAACAATAGTCCTA
>NC_133306.1:12758533-12762158 GCF_012295235.1 Primulina huaijiensis
TGCACAACCTATCTTCTCTAAATAAGAAACCATGATGCAAATAGAATTTTTCATGTGGTCCATGCATACAAGTTTCAAACACACTCTTAAAATCCTCATCCAGCACATACAACTCTTTCACATGCTCAAACCCCAAAATTTTAGACTCTAAGGTAGAGATTAGTACGTACCTCCGTGATAGTGCGTCGGCCACTAAATTCTCCTTACCTTGCTTGTACTTGATGATGTATGGGAACGTTTCAATGAATGCCACCCACTTAGCATGCCGCTTGTTCAGCTTTTGTTGACCCTTAAGGTGCTTTAGAGACTCATGATCCGTATGAATCACAAACTCCTTAGGCCTCAAGTAGTGTTGCCACGTTTCAAGAGTCCTCACAAGCGCATAGAGCTCCTTCTCATATGTTGGATAGTTCAGCGCTGCTCCATTAAGCTTCTCACTGAAGTACGCCACCGGCCATCCTCCTTGCATCAACACTCCACTAATACCTACACCTGAAGCATCACATTCAATTTCAAAGGTATTAGCAAAATCAGGTAACACAAGTAAAGGAGCATTAATCAACTTTTGTTTAATAATATTAAAAGACTTCTCTTGCTCCTCACCCCAATGGAATGGAACGTTCTTCTTGATCACCGCCGTCAATGGTGCTGCCAGTGTGCTAAAATCTCTTACAAACCTCCTATAGAAACTTGCAAGACCATGAAAACTCCGAACTTGACCAACAGTAGTAGGAGTTGGCCTATCTCGAATGGCACTTACCTTGTCTTCATCCACTTGTATACCCTGTGAGCTTACCACAAAACCAAGGAAGACAAGTTTTCTTGTACAAAAATCACATTTCTTTAAGTTAGCATACAAATTTTCAGCCCTTAGTGTGATTAGTACAAGTCTCAAGTGATTAACAACAAATTTTCTAGATTCTTACTATACACTAGTATATCATCAAAGTAGACAACAACAAATTGTCCTATATGTGCACGCAAGACATGATTCATTAACCTCATAAAGGTGGTAGGAGCATTAGTTAAGCCAAAAGGCATGACCATCCACTCATACAACCCATACTTGGTTTTAAAAGCAGTTTTCCACTCATTACCTTCCCTCATCCTAATTTGATGATAGCCACTCTTCAAATCAATTTTGCTAAAGATACAAGTACCATGCAATTCATCTAACATATCAGCTAGTCTAGGTATGGGATGCTTATACTTAATGGTTATGTTATTGATTGCTCTACAGTCCACACACATATGCCATGAGCCATCTTTCTTAGGAACTAATAAAACATGTACAGCACAAGGGGACATCGACTCACGCACAAAACCCTTATCTAACAACTCACTTACCTGTCGTTGAAGCTCCTTAGTCTCCTCCGGATTGCTCCTATAGGTGGGAAGATTTGGCAATGCACTCCCACGCACGAAATCGATTTGGTGCTCGATTCCCCTCAATGGTGGTAAGCCTTGAGGGAACTCCTCCAGAAATACATCTTCAAATTCCTGCAAAAGTGAAACAACAATGCTCGGAAGGGACCCGGCTATAGCACTTGTGTTAAGGAGGATCTCCTTATAAACAATCAACACAAGTGGTTCATGTGTGTGCATCAATTGTTTCAACTCACCTCTTTGGGCCATATATGATTTTTTTTGGCCTCTTTCCTCTCATTTTCTTTCCTCTCATTTTTCTTTTGTATGGCCGTCTCACTCTTTTTTTCAGCCATTTCATTTTTATTCTCAAAGGCCATCTCACATTTTAGTTCACTCTTTTTTTCAGCCTCATCTCTCTTTTTTTTTTCAAATGGTCCTCCAACACTTGCTTCGGGGACAAAGGAAGTAATACAATGGATTCCTTCTTCAATACAAATGAATACCTATTCTTGTACCCATCATGTGTCACTCGCCTATCATATTGCCACGGTCTACCCAACAAGATATGACAAGCATGCATCGGTACCACATCACACAAGACCTCATCCACATATTTCGCAATAGAAAAAATCACTAGCACTTGTTTGTTAACCTTTACTTCCGCACAATCATTCAACCATTAAAGCCTATATGGTTGAGGGTGCTTTAATGTAGGTAACCCAAATTTCTCCACCATTTCAACACTAGCCACATTAGTACAACTCCCCCATCTATGATTAGATCGCAAACTTTTTGGTTTACAAAACACCTAGTATGGAACATGTAACGCTTTGACCCGATTTCATAAAGTAACAGCGAAATTTAAAATTTTCTTTAAAGGGAGGAAGGATTTAAAATACATTACAATATATAAACAAAAGTTAGTACATGATCAATCAAATGAGGCAACAAAATACAAAACATCAATTTTGTGATCATGTCAAAATACTTGCAAAATAGTGTTCTTCCTTCCCTCTCTTATGCATATGACCCCGGCTCCAATCAACGTCCCGGCCCGTCACTCTTATCTGCATCACATGAATAACTGAAATGAGTATGAAACTCAGCAAGTGGAACTCTTACATAGCAATGTACATATACCATACTCTGTAAAAACATGGCTTTGAAATCATTAAATACCATCGACTCTGAAACATGAAAATCATAAAATGAATATCAATAACAATGGTATTTCTTTTTTCTCTGTTGGATTGATATCTATATAGTATCTCTGTCTCGGTGCCTCTATCATATCGATATGAATCGATAACTCTGAGGGATACAAGCCTATGGTCGTTGATCAACTTATTGCATGCAATCTCTGACTATGTATCTATCAATCCAATTAAACATTTAAACTCTCTCTTGGACATTAAATCAAACACTTTGAATACTATCTTTTCTCTTGTATTCCCTTTGACATGGTTGAGACATAAAATGCCTCTATAATATCCAACAAAGTATAATAATACATAACATGAATCAAGTGAAGGGAATAGCACATTAAAACCATTGAAACACCATACATATATTATCATGTGAGCACAAGGAAATGAATTCCACTTACAACACTTGGAACCATGAATCTATACCCTTGGTATACAACCTACAACAATAACCCATAATTTGCACCATCAATAACCCAATAATCGCAAACTCATACCATTATATCCATAAAACCAACACCATCAACAAACCCATGATTTCTCCCAACACCAAAACCAAGAATAAACTATACCACAAGCTTACCTTAGCTCCTTGAACCCACAAGAACCTTGATCACACTTCAATAATCCAACAAGTAGCTTGAATCAAAGAAAGGAAATGAAACCCTAACCTCCCCTTGAGAGAAAGAACCGAGAAAATGGGAGAAGAAATGAGAAAAATGAACCAACTCTCGCATTATATCACTTAAATCTCGAAAACACGCTTCTACTGTTCATGCACCGCGGGTGCGCTACATACCTCACCGCGGGTGCGGTGTGCCTTCGGCACCTCAACCAAATTTCTGAAATCGACGACCGCGGGTGCGGTACCTATCCCACCGCGGGTGCGGTGTCTCTTCGGCAATTCCACAAATTCTGCAATAAAGACCGCGGGTGCGCTGCACAAATCACCGCGGGTGCGGTCTGCTCTCGGCCAAAACAACTCTATGCAACAAAAATCGAATCGCAACGCTGATACAACACAACTACCCATCAACTAATATCAACAATAC
>NC_133306.1:12767097-12768351 GCF_012295235.1 Primulina huaijiensis
TAAGGAAAAATAGAAGTATGACTTCTATGAGAGAAATGTAATTTTAATTTATGAATGTGTTCTTAAATTAAAATTTGGCCAAATAAATAATGTATTTGAAAATTGTGATTTTCATAAACATTATTATGGACTAAATTAAATTAATTCAAGTGTTGAATTAATTAAACACTAGTGGACCTAGTAGAGTCCAAATAATTAAATTAATTCAAGTGTTGAATTGATTAAATCATATTGAGTCTTGTAGAGCTCAATTTAAATAAATTATTTAACTAGTGGACTTGAGTAAATTCAAGTAATGTTTAATTAGTCTCAAAAATGTTTGAGATAATTAAATTAAGTCCATGGGTTTTTTAATTTGTTAAAAACCATATAATATTTGCATGCATGGGAGGTGAAAGGTTAGGAGACTACTTTTTGAGTTATCAAGGCATGGCATGCAAAAAGATGTTTTTGCTTTTTGCTTTTTGAAAGTCCAAGACAAGTCTCCCTTCCCCCATTCAAGCACTCACTTGGCCGAAAATATTGTCTAATTCTCTCTCAAATTTTTCTCTCCACTTTGTTCTTCAAGTTGTTGAAAAACAAAAATCTTCTCTTTGAAAAATCCCCTTAATTTTCTAGTGCAAATTAAGAGGGGATTTGAAAGGGGATCGGTTACGGGGACCGGAAACGCAACGGAAGCACAAAAATTTTGATTTTAGCATAAAATTCTCGGCCACCAACATTCATGTGTAGCAAATACAATAAACACAAAATGACATTCATAGTGTGTTAAGAAATGTACCTATCAATCTCAAAGATTGATGTCATGGCTCCAACCAAGTTGTAAACAACTTGGCTCTTCAAAGGCAAGACAAATCTACAAGATTCCTTTGAGCACTCCTTGCTCAACTATTAAGCCCACCACCAACTAGGTAGATACCCTCATATTTTGCACTAGAAAAATATGAGGATTTTTCTTTGAGAAGTGAGTGTTTTCTCCAACCATTGAAGAACAAAATTGAGAGAAAAATGGGAGAGAAAACCATGAAAATTTCGGCCAAGGTAAAGTAGAATGAAGGGGAAGGAGACTTGTCTTGGTAGAGAAAAAAGTTGAGGCATAAAGTTGCATGCCATGCCTTGGTAATAGTAAAAGTTGTCTCTCAACCCTTCACCTCCAATGCATGCATTTTATTTGGTTTTTTAACCATTAAAAAACCCATGGACTTAATATTAATTATCTCAAACATATTTGAGACTAATTAAACATTACTTGAA
>NC_133306.1:12768451-12770072 GCF_012295235.1 Primulina huaijiensis
CCAAAAATTCAGCACTTAAGTATTCTCCACCTCGATCAGATCGAAATGCCTTAATTCTTCTTTCTAGCTGATTTTCTACTTCAGATCTGAATTCTTTGAACTTTTCAAATGCTTCAGATTTGTGTTTCATCAAATAAACATACCCATACCTCGAATGGTCATCAGTAAAGGTAATGAAGTAGGAATGCCCAAATTTTGTGCTAACACTTAGCGGGCCACAAACGTCTGTATGGATCAAATCCAGTAGACCATGTGTACGTTCCACGTTTCCATTGAATGGAGTCTTAGTCATTTTTCCTTTTAGACAGGACTCACAAGTAGGTAGAGAATTTATGTCTGACAGGTCAAACATGCCTTCTCCCACTAGCTTGTGCATCGTTCTTTGGGAAATATGACCTAGTCTAGCGTGCCATATTTGTGCGGGATTTGGATATTCTGTTTTTCTTTTGTTTGTTGTTGTTTTCGTATGCGCTTGGACATTGTTTAATGGAATATCCTTTAATTTTAAGTTATACAGATCGTTTGTCAATTCTCCAGTTCCTATCAAACATTCATTCTCGTATAAATTGCAAACACCTTTAGCAAAAACACAAGAATAACCATCCCTATCAAGCATAGAAATAGAAATAATGTTTTTAACCAATTCAGAAACAAAAAAACATCTCTCAAAAACAACTTAAAATTATTATCCAAAATTAAAGTAACGTCTCCAATGGCAGTGGCAGCAACTCTTACTCCATTTCCCTGTCTTAGAAAGGTCTCACCATCTCTAAGCCTCTTGCTTCTTCCCATCACCTGCAAATCATTGCATAGATGAGAACCACATCCGGTATCCGATACCCAAGAAGAGGAATTAATAGAAACATTAACTTCAATATAAAACATACCATGGCCAGAACGCTTCTGGGCAAGATACTCCGCGCAATTACGCCTCCAATGTCCAGGCTTGTTGCAGTGGAAACGGATTTGTTCTTACTTGTCAGGCTTTGTGGGCCCCGGATTTGGTTTCTTGTATGGCTTCTTGTTGGGCTTGTTCTTCTTTGGAGGGGCAGAACGTTTCTTGCCTTTATTTGGGGCTCCCTTTTTCGTACCATACGAAGAACCCACCAGAAGAACATGAGGCTTTTCCTTTTTAATTGTGGCATCATAATTAATGAGCATATTGACCAACTCTTCAAGGGTGGCCTCAAGTTTATTCATATTGAAATTAACCATAAATCCATCGAACGAGGCAGGTAAAGACAGCAATAGAATATCAGTCGAGAGCTCACTAGGCATAACCAAGTCGAGTCCCACCAACTTCTCGATGAGCCCAATCATCCTAACACCATGCTCATGGACCGAAGCCCCCTCTCGCAAGCGTGTAGTCATGAGTTCTTTAACAGTAGCATGTCTCTCTGAACGAGTTTGTACAGCATACAATTCTTTCAGATGAAGGTGAATGTCAGCAACATTCACCGCCTCCACGAACCTTCTCTGAAGTTCATTCGACATAGAAGCCAACATGTAGCTCTTAGCCTGAAGATCATGGTCCCACCATTTCTCAAGCTTAGCTAACTCAGTGCTACTGATATCAGGAGATGCCTCCTTTGGTGGCTTCTTATCAAGCACATACGCAATC
>NC_133306.1:12770431-12773500 GCF_012295235.1 Primulina huaijiensis
CTCCCCAATAATATGAGCCAGACACTGTCCGCGGGTAGCGATCAACATGCAACCACGGTTGATGGAAGGCAAGGAAAAATTAAACTCTTTTAATTTTTACTTTTTCGGTTTGATATAAATTTTGAATCTTATTCAAAATGAGGGATTTTAATTTTAAAATAGTCTCGTCATTTTAATTTTTAAAAATCGCGTGCCACGAGTTTGTATGCTTGCCGGATTCATGCAACTATATTATTTAATAATATACATACATGCAAACTACTATATATCACATATATCATAATATGACATTCAACAATAAATAAGGATGATCGATCGCCAACACTATTGGATCCATGTGAGCCATACATGGATCCAGGTCCAAAACCTAGGTGAACGCAAGGATGCAAATGCAACTTATTACAAAAACTTCCAATATTTTACATGTCTTAATCTTGTGCATCGGGTCCACCATCTTCCAGTCTTGATCTCCCACTATTTCTAATGATTACATTTAAATAGCCATGGCACATAAGGGATACATCTCATGGGGGTGGGAACGGACCATAAACTAGGCCCACTTTAATAATATCAAATATTAACAAAATGAATAAAAACAGTAAAATATCCTAACATATACCTAACACATTGGTCAAGGCTCTCGATCATCCTTCATGCATTTAATATCAAATATTAACATCAATTAATTAAACAAATTTAATTAACTGATAAATCATATCTAATAATTTTATCACTAACCACCACAATTATTAAAGAATTTAATAAATTAAATAAACACCTTTATTTAATTTTCAATTAAATCAATAATAATTGATTTCTTGTAAAAACTCATTTTTACCATAAATAATTAAAATCATATTCTAATTATTTATTTTACAAGAAAATTATTAATTTTAAAAATTAATTTTCAAAATAAAAATTGAATAAATTTTCAAAAATATCAATTTTGCCCAAAAATTTGAAAAATCAGAAAATTGCACCCTAGGCCCAAACAGTTAAAGCCCATCATCCAGCACGCTTCCCGAGACGATCCCGGGCAGCCGCCCTTGTTGCCCGAACGTTTCGGGCAGTGGCGGCACCCTTGTGCGCGCAAGCGCGCACAGGCGAGCGCGGCGCCGCGCGCGCGTACGTAGCGGAAGTTTTAAAATTTTTATTTTATTTTGAAAACAAAATAATTCTTTGGGCGTTCGTATGGTTTTAACCAAAACCATTCATAGGATGTTAGAAATTTATACCTTTGGTGATTAAATCACGTGGCTCCAACTAATCCGGTATAATCGGATTAGCTCTTGATGAATCCCTACGAACTTTCTTCAGGAACTCCTTTCTTCTAATCAGGTCCACGACTAGATGGTTTGATCCTCTTCTAATTTTCACTAGAAAAATAGAAGAGATTTTACGTAGGAGATTGAAATTTGAGAGGCGGCTCAAACTATGAAAAGAAATCAAGGAGGCCGAAATTTTTGAGGAGGAAGAGGCTGAATTTCGAAAATTGCTTCTTGTGGTGGCTAGGGTTTTGACTCTCCATCTCTATTTATAATAATCCATGACCTAATTATTATAGTATATTAAATTGGGCCCTTCAATTAACATAAATGAGCTTGATTAATTAATTGGATTAGTCCAACTAATTTAATCAATTAATCAAGGTCCATTAACAACTTTAATTATTTAATATGTTGGACTTGTACTCTTACAAGCCCATTAAACATATTACCCACCATATTTAATTTATTAATTAATAAGCTAAACCTTTGAGTTTAATAAATTAAATCATTTATAAATTCAACATTTGAATTTATTATTCAAATTATAAATTCAACTCCTTGAATTTATATCACCTCCAAAATTTAATATCTAATAAACCCAACATTTTGAGTTTAATAAATTAAATTCTAAAATTTTATAAATTCAACTCTTTGAATTTATTCTCCCAAAATTTAATTATCATAAATTCAACTTCTTGAATTTACTATATAATATAAATTCAACTTCTTGAATTTATTCTCTCAACGGGAACAAACGATCCAGTACTTGTGTGACCCTCAATGGTTAACGGATACAGCTAGCCGTGCGTTCACAACTCCTTGTGATTCAGAATAACATTTATTCTTATTCGGGATTACCCTAGTTAGCCCCATTCTTTTCATCAACACCTTGATCAAGAATGTGAGAACTCATTTCTGATTGCACCAATCGGATCATAGTAAGAGCGTCTAGTAGCATCGCCCCATGATCCCCTAGGTATCATTGATAGTGCCTGCAAGAACCAGTCGATTATGATTAACGTACAGTACGGTCCCTTCATCTCATATATCCCGATTGAATCTGCAACCATTGGTTCATCGAGGGTTGCATATTAATTTGATAACTATGTGATAACTATAATAGTGGCATCGCGTGTACTATTGGAGAACTCCTTCTTCAACGTACATCTCATACTCTGGCCAGAGATTCCATGCACTATTATTACATTAGATCACATAGGATATCCACATCCGTAGGTGAGCTGTGAATCCCCGACTACAATACACTGGCTCCTATATGTGTCTCAACTATACCCAACCTCGCCACCTGATGACTCTCCTGGAGTCGGTAAACGAATCAAAGCACAGCCCTAGCATATAGAGCCTCAGTGTTGTCCCGGGTCATAAGGACTAATGGTGTACAATCATAACCACGGACTTATCCTCTCGATGAATGATAACCACTTGGAAAGTCCGAGGGAGGGTTGTTCGGTATAATCATCATATGACTACCCATCTGCATGTTTGGACATCTCTATGCCCATACCAAGAAACTCAGTACACAACATCACAGATGCTAGTCTCGAGCTCAAGCGACCTTTATCCATGTTTTAGGCGGCTGAATCGACTAGGAACGAATTTAGATCATACAGTGTTTACAAATGAGTTTCAACATCGAATTACGATTCATTTGTATTAAAGTATAATCAAGGTCTTTATCTATGTTTGAAATCATGGGTATACAGATAAAGAAATAACAAACCATGAAATAATGAATTATATTAAAATAAAGATTGTTCTTTACAACTGAGTCAATAAAATC
>NC_133306.1:12774120-12776377 GCF_012295235.1 Primulina huaijiensis
AACTCATCGACAACTCTAGAGGAAGAACTATCCTCACCCTCTGAAGCCTTTTTCTTAGGAGGCATACTCCTACAATGTGCTCACATAATACATATCAATAGATAACAATGAATAGATGTAGAAGAAGACATACCCGGACTGTTGAAAGTAGACGAAGTCATATGCATTGGTCCTAAGAACGGGGCTCTGATACCAATAAATGTAACGCTCTGACCCAATTTCATAAAGTAACAGCGAAATTTAAAATTTTCTTTGAAGGGAGGAAGGATTTAAAATACATTACAATATATAAACAAAAGTTAATACATGATCAATCAAATGAGACAACAAAATACAAAACATCATTTTTGTGATCATGTCAAAATACTTGCAAAATAGTATTCTTCCTTCCCTCTCTTATGCATATGACCCCGGCTCCAATCAACGTCCCGGCCCGTCACTCTTATCTGCATCACATGAATAACTGAAATGAGTACGAAACTCAGCAAGTGGAACTCTTACATAGCAATGTACATATACCATACTCTGTAAAACGTGGCTTTGAAATCATTAAATACCATCAACTCTGAAACATGAATATCATAAAATGAATATCAATAACAATGGTATTTCTCTTTTCTCTGTTGGATTGATATCTATATAGTATCTCTGTCTCTGTGCCTCTTTCCCATCGATATGAATCGATAACTCTGAGGGATATAAGCCTATGGTCGTTGATCAACTTATTGCATGCAATCTCTAACTATGTATCTATCAATCCAATAAAACATTTAAACTCTCTCTTGGACATTAAATGTAACCATCTGACCCTATTTCATAAAATAACAGCGGAATTTAAAATTTTTCTTGAAGGAAAGAAGGTTTAAAATACATTTCCATATAGTCAAAAGTATACACATGATCAATCAAATGATAAAACAAAAAAAGAAAATATCATTTTTATGATCATGTCCAAAATGCTATCAAAATAATCTTTCCTTCCTCCATCTCTATATGCATATGACTCCGGCCTCAATCAACGTCCCGGCTCGTTGCTCTTACCTGCATCGCATGAAATAACTGAAATGAGTATAAAACTCAGCAAGTGGAACTCTTACATAGCAATGTACATATCACACTCTGAAAACATGGCTTTGAAAAATTAAATACCATCAACTCTGAAACATGAATATCATAGTATGAATAACAATAACGATGGTATTTCTCTTTTCTCTGTTGGATTGATATCTATATAGTAACTCTGTCTCTGTACCTATATCCCATCGATATAAATCGATAACTTTGAGGGATATAAGCCTAAGGTCGTTGATCAACTAATTGCATGCAATCTCTGACTATGTACCTATCAATCCAATAAAACATTTGAATTCTCTCTTTGGCATTAAAACAAACACTTTGAAGACTCTATTTTCTTTTGTATTCCCTTTAACATAATTGAGACATAAGAATGTCTCTAATATACAACAAGGTGTATTAATACATAGCATGAATCAAATGGAAGGGAATAACACTTTAAAACCATTGAAACACAATACATATATTATCATGTGAGCACAAGAAAATGAATTCCACTTACTACACTTGGAACCTTGAATCTATACCCTTGGTACACAACCAACAACAATAAACCATAATTTGCAGCATCAATAACTCAATAATCACAAACTAATACCACTAAATCCATAAAACCAACACCATCAACAAACCCATGATTTCTCCACACACCAAAACCAAGAATAAAATATACCACAAGCTTACCTTAGCTCCTTGAACCCACAAGAACCTTGATCACACTTCAATAATCCAACAAGTTGTTTGAATCAAAGAAAGGAAATGAAACCCTAACCTCCCCTTGAGAGAAATAACCGAGAAAATGGGAGAAGAAATGAGAAAAATGAACCAACTCTTGCATTATAACACTAAAATCTCAAAAACACGCTTCTACTGTTCATGCACCGCGGGTGCGCTACAAACGTCACCGCGGGTGCGGTGTGCCTTCGGCACCTCAACCAAATTTCTGAAATCGACGACCGCGGGTGCGGTACCTATCCCACCGCGGGTGCGGTGTCTCTTCGGCAATTCCACAAATTCTGCAATAAAGACCGCGGGTGCGCTGCACAAATCACCGCGGGTGCGGTCTGCTCTCGGCCAAAACAACTCTATGCAACAAAAATCGAATCGCAACGCTGATACAACACAACTACCCATCAACTAATATCAACAATACCACAAAACAATAATAACCAACAATACTATG
>NC_133306.1:12778413-12793001 GCF_012295235.1 Primulina huaijiensis
ACACTAAATCAAACACTTTGAATACTATCTTTTCTCTTGTATTCCCTTTGACATGGTTGAGACATAAAATGCCTCTATAATATACAACAAAGTATAATAATACATAACATGAATCAAGTGAAGGGAATAGCACATTAAAACCATTGAAACACCATACATATATTATCATGTGAGCACAAGGAAATGAATTCCACTTACAACACTTGGAACCTTGAATCTATACCCTTGGTACACAACCTACAACAATAAACCATAATTTGCACCATCAATAACCCAATAATCAAAAACTCATACCATTAAATCCATAAAACCAACACCATCAACAAACCCATGATTTCTCCCAACACCAAAACCAAGAATAAACTATACCACAGGCTTACCTTAGCTCCTTGAACCCACAAGAACCTTGATCACACTTCAATAATCCAACAAGTAGCTTGAATCAAAGAAAGGAAATGAAACCCTAACCTCCTCTTGAGAGAAAGAACCGAGAAAATGGGAGAAAGAATGAGAAAAATGAACCAACTCTCGCATTATATCACTTAAATCTTGAAAATACGCTTATACTGTTCATGCACCGCGGGTGCGCTACATACCTCACCGCGGGTGCGGTGTGCCTTCGGCACCTCAACCAAATTTCTGAAATCGACGACCGCGGGTGCGGTACCTATCCCCCAGCGGGTGCGGTGTCTCTTCGGCAATTCCACAAATTCTGCAATAAAGACCGCGGGTGCGCTGCACAAATCACCGCGGGTGCGGTCTACTCTCGGCCAAAACAACTCTATGCAACAAAAATCGAATCGCAACGCTGATACAATACAACTACCCATCAACTAATATCAACAATACCACAAAACAATAATAATTAACAATATTATGATCCATAAATCAAACTTAATCTTAACCAAATAATCCATAAATATACGAAATCTTAAACTGTACCGTTCACCAGGCTTGGATATTACAGAACAAGTTCTCCCTTTGGTTAGTCTCCTCCTCCTTGACTTGGGCACTCATGATACGCCTAGTCACTAGTGCTTCACCTACAACCGCCTCATATCCCTCATCAGGATACTCTAACGAAGGCATCTCATCTTCATCACCCTCACTATGAGACTCATACTCACCATAGTCATTTAGAATCATTACCCTTTTATTAGGACATTCACTGGAAATATGACCTAATCCTTGACACCTAAAACATTTAACATCTCTAGATCGATTAGAAGGAGTTTCAGATTTACCTTGCACTCCTTGTTTAGGCACCTCTTGTTTGGTCTCAAATTTGGGCTTGGTCACCGCCTTGTTCTCCTCACGTTTCACCACATTTGATCGCCATGAAGATGATGAACCCCCAGTTGGATTGGTGCGGCCAACTCCACACCTTTTGAGTTGTTGCTCCACTTTTATGGCCATTTGCACCATCTCGTCTAGATCCAAGTAGTGCCAAAGCTCAACTTGATCTTGGTTTTCCCTGTTCAAACCACAAAGAAAACGTGCCATGGTCGCCTCATTATCTTCCTCAATACTTGCCCTAATCATGATCACCTCCATCTCCTTATAGTAGTCCTCAACACTCTTCACCCCTTGCCTCAAAGTTTGTAGCCTCTTAAACATCTCCCTATAGTAGTGGTTAGGCACAAACCTCTTTCTCATGACCCTCTTCATCTCATCCCAAGATTCAACGGGTCTCTCATTATACCTCCTACTAGTGGTCACTAATTGATCCCACCAAATGAGAGCATAGTCTAGAAATTCCACCACCGCCAACCTAACCTTCTTTTTCTCGAAGTAGTAGTGACATTTAAACACAAACTCTACCCTCTTTTCCCACTCTAAGTATGCCTCCGGGACAGATTTCCCATGGAACGATGGAATTTTCATCTTAATACTACCCATGTTTCCATCCTCCCTATTCCTATCATATCTACCCCTTATGGCCTCTCTTTTCCCTCTATCAAATCCTATACATCTTCCATTCCTACCCCAATTTTCATTTTGGCTCTCCTCATCTCCTCCCAAATCATACTCTTCCTCTTCTTCTCCCCTCCCCATATTTTTAGGCTTAGATTTATCTCCACTAGTACTAACTTCAAGCCTATCTAACCGCTCATGTAATGGCTCTAACTCGTTTCTCATCATCCTACTAAAATGCCCAAATAACGCCTCCATTTGTACTTTAGATAACCCCAGGTTCGAACTATCTCCTACTTCCCTCTCCATTTAATTTCAGTTTGTACCTGCAAGAAAACGTTAGTAGAAAACAATATGTTCCTAACCCAAATGCTCACGGTCACTCCAAAGAAAGTCGCTCGCCACTCCTCTCTAGAATTATATTTTTTTTTTGCTCACAACATATACTCACCGTTCACTCCAAAGAAAATTCACTCGCACTCAAGTATTTTCAGTCAAATTCGAGGGTTCTCAAAATTTTTTTTTTTTTGCTCTAAGAATTCCGAAAATTCAAAGAAAAATAAATAAGACACAAAATTTTGTGTATCACAGATTCACAAATGAAGAAGAATGATAGAACCAAACAGATTTGAAAGCAGAACTAAAGGATAATTAGATCTGATAATAGAACGAAGGATAAACTTACTTGAATTCAATTAACCAAAAGCTCTGATACCAAATGATATAAATCCTCGTACGATGAAAAGCAAACGCGATTAAATATGAATCGCGTCCTCAATTCTATAACGAACAAGGATCGTTGTTACGATGTCCCGATCTTTTGATTCAAGCAATTACGTGATATTCACCCCTAAACGACGCGGTTTAGTAATAAACAATCACAAAAGAAACAATTGAAACTTAATCGAACCTTCAAAGAACTCGTCTTTGACAATCCGCGCAAGACACGATCGACAAACGCAACAAAGTTAAAACTTTGATAAGTTTGATTTTTGAAAACAAAGCTAAAGCCTTGAAAAGTTGAGAGAAAACTCAAAAACTTTGATATTCAATCAATAATAATGTCAATAATGTGTTGATTTTCGTCCATATCATCTCTTAATATAAAAAAGATAACAATATCTAGTCTCCCAAAAAAATAAAACTCTAAAGAAGGAATAAAATCTCGCAAAACCGCAAAGTACACGGACCCCGTGTAGACGTCCGGGGCTAGGTCCGTGTAGGTACTGTGAGGTACACGGACCCCGTGTACAGGTCCGTGCTCGGGTCCGTGTACACGGACCCCGTGTAATGGACACGGACCCCGTGTACAGGTCCGTTCTGGGGTCCGTGTAGGCTCTGGACTGCTTGAATAACGTTCTTTTGGTTCCCGAACTCACTCCCATGCATCACGAACCCCTCGGCACTTTGCTCCTTGCACGTAAACCCTCCTTGATTGCTCATGACTCCCTGTAGTGCCTCCTTAAACTTCTTCAGCCGTCTTCTCGTGATCGGTCCCTCCGGCAACTCCAAAGGATCCCATGTTTTCCTTGGCGCTCGATCACCCGTGTTTGCATCACGGGGACTTCGCTCTGAAATCAAAAGAGACGTACGTATGTCGAAAGTTGTTACATACGGGGAGTTAGTGGAGAGAACACTTATGGCAGAACAGGATGAGCAAGACATTGAAAGATACAGACAACAACGAAGGCAGCAGTACTTTCAGAAGAGCCAAGGAGCAGGACAAGGCAAAAAGACTGATAGTAGGGATACTCGATCAGAGGAACCCCGTGGCAAGGGTCCTCCTCCACGTAAAGAAGAAGACAGACCCCCTTGTCCTAAATGTGGCAAACTTCAAGACGCGGAATGTATGCAAGGTTCCAATGTTTGTTATCGTTGTAAAAAACCAGGGCATCTCGCCAGGAACTGTCCAGGAAGTTCTGAGAAAGTACAGGTACGCCTTTTCTCTATGACTAAAGAGGAAGTGGAGGCGGATACATCGATGATCACCGATATGTTCTTGATTTCTGGTATTACTGCTATTGTTTTACTAGATTCAGGAGCTACGCATTCCTTTATCTCGGAATCGTTTGTAAGGAGACTGGGCATTACAGCAAGTACAACAGAGACACAACTCTCCATATCCTTACCTTCCGGGCAAGAATTACAAACAGATCAGATTGTGCGAGGGTGTCCAATATAAGTCTATGGCCATCAGATGTATGCTGAATTGATAGTTCTGAGGATGACTGATTTTGATGTGATATTGGGAATGGATTTGCTCTCGAAGTACAGAGTTACTATTGATTGTGGCATAAAGATGATCAAGTTTGCACCAATAGGAGCTGAACCATTCACAGTAGCAAGTGCAGGTACCTCTTCAGATAATCTCTTGTATGAAGGCTTGTAGATTATTACAGAAGGGGTGTCAAGGATATTTAGCATCTGTTTTAGTTATTGATCCACCGATTCGTGACCTAAAAGATACAATTTTGTGTGTGAGCTTCCAGAAGTATTTCTTGATGATGTAACAGGCCTACCTCAAGATAGAGAGATCGAATTTGTAATTGATGTTGTGGCAGGAACCCATCTGATCTCAAAAGCTCCTTATCAATTAGCTCCAACAGAATTGAAAGAATTGAAAGAACAGTTACAGGAGTTGCTTGATAAAGGGTTTATTAGACCTAGCTTTTCACCGTGTGGTGCACCTGTTTTATTTGTGAAGAATAAAGACGGTACCCTCCGTCTATGTATTGATTATCGAGAGTTGAACAAAGTGACAATCAAAACTAAGTATCCACTCCCGAGAATTGATGATTTGTTTGATCAATTACAAGGATCTGGCATCTTTTCGATGATTGATTTACGATCAGGCTATCATCAACTAAAAGTGAAATCAGATGATATTTCGAAGACCGCCTTCCGAACCAGGTATGGGCATTATAAATTCCTTGTAATGCCATTTGGACTAACAAATGCACCAGCTTCTTTCATGGATTTGATGAACAGAATTTTCAAGCCATTTTTAGACAATTTCGTGATTGTATTTATAGATGATATTCTCATCTACTCACGAACTGTAGAGGAACATCGAGAACATCTGAAATTAGTGTTACAAACTTTGAAAGATCAAAATTTGTATGCCAAATGGAAGAAATGTGAATTTTGTCTTGAACAAGTATCATTCTTGGGTTATATCATTTCAAAAGAAGGCATATCAATGGATCCAAGCAAGATTTAAGCTATTATTAACTGGCTACGACAAACTACTGTTTCTGAGGTACGTAGTTTGCTTGGGTTAGCTGGTTATTACCGTGGGTTTATAGCGGGATTTTCCAAGATAGCATTGCCATTGACTGCTGAAACAACCCCACTCCCACGACAATAACATTTAAAATAAATGACATACGCGAAAGCATTTGCATTTAAAAGGGAAAGAACAATATACCATGTACCTCATAAACAAGTCCAAAACTAATATACATAACTATTCACAATCATATCCTTCAACAAATAGCCAAAAGCCAACATAAATTTTCCCCCATCATTCATTTAGCAAAATACATGATATTTCAAAACTTCACATGTTCACTAAACCCAAAACAAAAGTGACATGACCAAACAAAATCTTTCTCATTGCCTTTTATATGACTTCTCCCGCCTCGGACAATCCGCTTCAATCCTTTTTATCATCTGCATCACATGACATTAATTGGAATGAGATAAAACTCAGTAAGTAGAAGTTTACATAAAAAATACATATACATGGCTTGGCTCGAACATGTCTATAGCAGTGGCAATGAACAATGAATCAGTGGCAATGAACAATGAATAATACCATCTTCAAGGAACAATAGATAACAAAACAATATAGATGATATTTCATGGCATGAATTAAAGGAAAGGATCCAATGAGTTGTACTGAAGAACATGAGATGGATTAGAAAGGTACTTACGTAGCATGGAATCTCAAATGGCAATGCAAGACGATAGGCTCGGTCTCCAATCTTGTCAAGAATCTCAAATGGCCCAATATACCGAGGACTTAACTTACCTTTCTTGCCAAATCGCATAACGCCCTTGAGAGGAGCTATCTTAATAAATACATGATCACCAACCTCGAATGCTAAAGGTCGTCGTCGAACATCGGCATAACTCTTCTGTCGAGACTGAGCGATCTTCATTCATTCTTGGATCACTGCCACAACATCTGCTGTTTGTTGAACCAACTCCGGGCCCAACATTTTCCTTTCACCTACCTCTTCCCAATACAAAGGAGATCGGCACTTTCTTCCATATAAAGCTTCATAAGGTGCCATGCCGATTGAAGACTTGAAACTGTTATTATACGTGAACTCTACCAAAGGTAACTAGAATCCCAACTTTCCAGGAAATCAATCGTACAAGCCCTTAACATATCCTCCAGAATTTGGATAACCCTTTCTGATTGCCCGTCGCTTTGAGGATGGTATGATGTGCTAAAAGCCAATTTCGTTCCCAAAGCTCGATGCCAACTCTTCCAAAACTCGGATGTAAACCTTGGATCACGATCTGAAACTATTGAAGTCGGTATCCCATGAAGTCTCACAATCTCCTAAATATAAGCTTTAGCATATTGGTTCATAGAATAAGTCGTCTTGACATGAAGAAAATGCGATGACTTGGTCAATCGATGCACAATCACCCAAATAGAATTAAAGCCTTTCTGCGTCCTCGGCAAACCTACCACAAAATCCATAGTTATGTGCTCCTATTTCCATTGCGGTATAGGCAAAGAATGCAACAATCCCGCCGGTCTTTGGTGTTCGATCTTAACCTGCTGACAGGTTAGACATTCAGAAACAAATAACATGATATTTTTCTTCATACCTGGCCACCTGTAAAGTCGTCGAAGATCTTGGTACATCTTGGTACTACCGGGATGTACAGAATATGGCGCTGTACGAGCTTCAAGAAGTACCTCTTTTCGAATGTCATCACCCATAGGAACACATATTCTACCTCGAAAGGTAAGTAACCCATCACGATTCGACCCAAACTCTAATAAATGAGCATCCAGCTGTTGTTCCTTCAAAATTCGATCAAATAAATTTGAGTGAAGAACTAGAGCAGACAATCGAGCAACTGTACCTGAAGATACCAAATTGATCTCATTTCTTTGCAAATCAATCAACAAAGGTTTAGAAATTATGGAACCCAATAATGAACTCGATTTGCTACTCAAAGCATCCGCAACAACATTAGCTTTTATAGGATGATAGCTAATGGTGCAATCGTAATCTTTCACAAGTTCTAACCATCTCCGCTGCCGCATATTCAAATCCTTCTGCGAAAACAAATAACTCAAACTTTTGTGATCTGTAAATATTTCACATTTTTCACCATATAGATAATGCCGCCAAATCTTTAAAGTAAAAACCACAGCCGCCAACTCCAAGTCATGAGTGGGATAGTTCTTCTCATATCCCTTCAACTGACGAGAAGCATATGCTATCACTTGCCCACGCTGCATCAACACGGCGCTTTGAAGCATCTGTATATACAACAAAATCTTCAGTACCACAAGGAAGTACTAAAACAGGGGCAGAAGTCAACTTATCTTTCAATGTTTGGAATGCTTGTTGGCACTCTATGGTCCATTCAAACTTGGTAGCCTTCCATGTCAAACTTGTCAATGGCAAAGCTATCTTCGAAAATTCGGCTATGAAGCGTCGGTAATACCCTGCCAAACCAAGAACACTCCTTACCTCTGAAACTGTCTTTGGAATGGACCATTGTTTAATAGACTCAATCTTGGATGAATCAACAGATATTCTTTCTTTCGAAACAATATGGCCCAAAAATGCCACTTGCTCCAACCAGAACTCACATTTATTGAAGAGCCTAGACCAACAAACACATCACCATCATGTTCATCGGCTAAAAACTTCACTGTTTTGCCCACACAATCGATCAACGCACGATAAGCAGATAATCAATCCATACCCAGTATAACATCAAATGCAACCATCGAAATGACAATAAGATCAGCAAACAATAATCTCGCACCCAATTTTACAGGTCATGCCTTAAGAATACAAGTGGGACAAATTTCATCTCCCGAGGGCAACACAACATTGAAGTGTAATGGCATAGCAGTAGGTTCCACAGATATAGAATGCATAAACACTTCAGACATAAAAGAATGTGTTGCACCAGTATCAATTAAGGTAAGTGCTTCCTTGCTAGATATTAAAATATTACCTAATATCGCCGAAAAATCAGGATTAACACTTTCCTTCGTCATAGCAAAAATTCTGCCCTGGACTTTTCCTTTGCCTAAGGAGAGAGGACATTTCAGTGCCGTGTGCCCCATATCCTTGCATCTAAAACATCGTCCACTACCCACCAAACACTCACCCTTGTGTGGCTTTCCACACTTAGGACATACCGGTCGTTCATTATCAGAAGAAGGCACATGAGGTTTAGAGCGCTGCTCCATTTTACCTTTACCTTTGTGGCCACCTCGTATATTTGCACTTGCAATAAAAGGAACAAAGACACATCCTGTAACAGACATAGCATCTTGCCTCAATTCCAGAAATTCTTTCACCTTCTTGGCTTTGACTTCACGTAAAAATTATTTGGCGTAAAATAACTCCTTAAACTCGTTCCACTTTAGTTCACGAACATTGACAGTAACTTTGGTGGCTTCCCACCAAATACGAGCAGCTTTGACCAACATAAACACAGCACAACTAACCTTTTCTTGATCAGTGAACTTCAAGTAATCGAAGATGGACTCCAATGACTTGACCCATTCAGGAGCCATTAGTGGATCAGGACCACCAATAAAATTAGGAGGGTTCATATGCCTGAAACGATCGTAAGCACCATCTTCAGAATTTTCCATTGTGCCTTGAATTCTTCCACGACCACGACCCTGAGTCGAGGTGTACATGCTCAATAACTGTTGGATTTGCTCATCATGTACTTTTGCTTGTTCCTTCAATAACTTACTGAATTCATCTACAACCTTTACAGTCTTATCGGTTATAGAGGTCCTATCTTCCCCTTCAATATTCTTTCTTGTGGGAGGCATATTCTACACATATGCTCACTTTAACAATAGATATGGAAAAAGAATACATCAATGGTAATGAAATGGAATCAATACTCAATGTTAAAATCAATAGATGCAGGATCAAAAACATACCGGATTGTCCTAGGTAGAAGAAGTCATATATGGTCCAAGAAAATTGTGCTCTGATACCAATTGAAACAACCCCACTCCCATGACAATAACATTTAAAATAAATGACATACGCGGAAGCATTTGCATTTAAAAGGGAAAGAACAATATACCATGTACCTCATTAACATGTCAAAAACTAATATACATAACTATTCACAATCATATCCTTCAACACATAGCCAAAAGCCAACATAAATGTTCCCCCATCATTCATTTAGAAAAATACATGATATTTTAAAACTTCACATGTTCACTAAACCCAAAACAAAAGTGACATGACCAAAAAAAATCTTTCTCATTGCCTTTTATATGACTTCTCCCGCCTCGGACAATCCGCTTCAATCCTTTTTATCACCTGCATCAAATGACATTAACTGGAATGAGATAAAACTCAGTAAGTAGAAGTTTACATAACAAATACATATACATGGCTTGGCTCAAACATGTCTATAGCAATGGCAATGAACAATGAATAATACCATCTTCAAGGAACAATATATTACAAAGCAATATGTAATTCCCGGTTACTCGTACAAATGATTAGTAATATGTTTATGTCATTATTGATAGTTATTTAGCTCATTATGTTTTACATATTGATTGAGGTATCAATATTGAGATTAAACATGACTTTTATATTGTTCATGGTGTATTGAGAATGAAAATATGTCTAAATAGTTATAGTAAGATGTCTAGGTAGAAGTAGTGTTATGAAGATGATAGAAAATGAGATGAAATTGTGGTAGTTTTTACGAGTTTTAGCATAATGACTTGAATATTGATCAAATTGAGTGAGGTTATAACCATTAGAAATCTAAGATATAATGCAACAACTTTCATGATTTGGGTTTTGTCCAAATCATTGTGGAAGACAAGCCAAAAGTGCCCCGAAGTGTGTCGTGTATACCGTCGTTCCGTCACTAACACATGTTAGGAGAATGAGCATAACTTTTTACTCAGACCTTCAAATGACCTGAAACTAATAGGAGATTCAAGCCAAGACATAGGACTACAATTTTCATGTTTACCACTTTTTCAGATTATGAAAGGAAGAGCCGTTTCTGGAGCAATCTTTGATGATGTAGTGCGCAGAGGCAGAACAGGTGGCGCTCGAGCGGTAGAAAATGACCGCCCGAGCGCCAGTGCTTTTCAAGCCTAGTATTTTTACAGAACATTCTGCACCCGAGCGGTAGAAAATGACCACCCGAGCGCCGCCTTATATATAAGAAGATAAGTTTTGACATTTCTAAGCACTTCCATCAGTTTTCCAACCCTTTTCACAGCAAAGCTTGAGAGGAAACCAAGAAGTTTTCTTCCAAAAGCCCCTTTCTTCATTTCTTTCATCATTTTGAGGTTATAACTTAGTTCTCCATCCCAATAACTTCCTAAGGGTGTAAGTTTTCTTCTCTTTTAGTTGTTCTACATGTAAAGGGGTAACTTTCACCTAGTATAAGCAATAGTGACTGAATTATTGATATATTTGACAGTATAGGAGCGAGAAACATCGTCTCAAACAAGTATTCGTATGCTTGGACTGTAAGTTGGCATGTTCTTGAAGTAATACATGAGTAATATTATGATTTCAAATACTTCCCATTGATAATTGCTATATGTACATTGTTAGTATCTTATTGATGAAAATATAGCACCATATTTCATTGTTAGGTATTAAATATGTAAGAAACTCATGAATATTGATGATGGGTGCTATGTTATGAACATGAACATGAACATGAACATGAAGAGAAAAGGATTGATTTTTACATGATATAGAGCTTGTTGACATCATGGGTGGTTTTAAGTCCACAAAACCTATTGGCCAATATATGTTCATGGGGCGTGGCGTTGCCAAAGGTTGCTCCCTGACGTCCAACACAGTAGTAGCTATATAATAAAGCAAGCACGGTAGTACAGGTCAACTAATGAGGCTCGAGTATAAAAATGAACATGAATATATGATATGATATGATGTAACACCCAGACATTTATATGCATATGATATAAGGTAATGATTATGATTAAGTATGTTCATTATTTCTTTTATGGTTTATTATGATGATCGTTTGGGATATGTGTTGTAATGGTGATGGTTTATGGCTTCAAGATATGATATGAATGGCATTGAATGATATAGAATGAAACGGAAAATGGATGGGTAGAATAGAAAGTTGATATTGTGCCAAATAGGTAATGGAAGTGCTGAAACGGTATGAAACTGGGGCAGTAGTTGTGGTTTTTAGCATAATGTTTTGTATTGTGATCCAAATGATGTGAGGTCACTTTCATTTGAAAGATAAGATATAAGTCTATAACTTTCATGCTTTGAGTTTTGTTCAAATCATTGTAGAAGACAAGCCAAAAGCGCCCCGAAGTTTGTCGTGTATGTCGTCGTTCCTCCAATGACACATGTTGAGAGATTGAGCATAACTTTTTCCTCAGACCTTCAAATGACATGAAGATAATTGGAGATGCAAGCCAAGACATAAAGCTACAACTTTCCAGTTTACCACTTTTCCAAATTATGACGGGAAGAGGCGTTTTGGAAGCGATTTTTGATGTAGCTGTGCGCAGAGCGCGCCAGGGCCGAAAAAGATGTCCGCCCAGGCGAGCCTAGTTCGAAAATTTTGTGTTTTCGCCTAGAGTTCCGCGCCCGGGCGGAAAAAGATGTTCGCCCGGGCGGCCAGCGATTTTTAAAAATCATGTTTTTTGTGTTTTAAGGTATAAAATCGGTGGAGACTTCACTTTTCTCTTATTTCTCTCATTCCTCTCCACTCTTCTCGGTTCTTCACCTCAAGGGGAAGCTAGGGTTCCATTTCCTTTCATTTGGTGCCTTTGATTCAAGCTTTTTGTTGGGTTTTGAAGTTAGAACAAGAGAATTTTGGGTTCAAGGAGCTAAGGTAATCTTGTGGCTTTGGTTATTTCTTGGTTTATGGTATTGGGAGAAATTTGGAATGTGTGATTGTGTTGGTTTTATGGGTTTTATGGTATGTGTTTGTGATTATTGAGATGTTGATGGTACAATTCATGGTTTATTGTTGTAGGATTTGTACCAAGAGATTAGAATCAAGCTTTCCATTGGTTGTAAGTGGAATCAATTCTTGAATGCATCACATGATCTTATATGTATGTGTTTTGATGATTTTATGACGTGAACTCCTTTCAAATTCCATTCATGATATATATATATATATGTAAATATGTATATATGGTAGTGCAATTATATGCATTTTTGAATAAAAGGAGTTAAACTTTAAATGAAGCCTCTAAGTTGTTCGATAAAATGCCTAAATGAAGTTTTATATGATTGAATGATTGGATTGATAATGATAGTAGCGGTGTTGCCTCTGGAAATTTTAAATCCGCAATGTAATTGGCCAATTAACGATGAAAACATGTACTCTCTTACAAGATGCATTTTATGCAGAGGTACATGTCCCTCCTATAAGATTCTTTTTTACGAAGAGGGTTAGCAAGAATGAACTATCTTATAAGAACTATCAATTCTTCAGTTAATCAATAAAAATGAATATCATCCCTATGTATTGTTGTATTATGATTATTTACTGATGATATTAATGATGTTTCGACGTTTATGATATGAGAAGGTTAATGTTTTCAACAAAATGAAGTTGAGACTATCCATTTTATGTTTTTCAATGAAATGATATATATGTATCTTGTTAGTATTGATTCCATTTGCTGAATTTTATACTCATTCCAGTTATGTTCATGTGATGCACGCACAGGTAAGAAAGACTGATCATCCCTGAGTTGTCGAAGCGAGAGAAGGGAATATGCCAAACTTTGGAGATTTTGACTAGATGTTATTTTTGATATGTTTAGCTTTTGGATATTTTGGGAAACATTGAAAAGCTTGTTTTGTTTTTGGAAGTAGAATATGTGTAGTTACTGCATTAAATTGTATTTGATGTGTTTGAAAATATTTTGCATGTATTTTACGTGTTGCTTGAGTCAGGTGGCATGTCCTAATTACGAGGAGATGCTACTCAAATTTTTTTTTAAATTACACCTTTTGTCCAAATTATGTTTAAAAGCTTCCGCACTCATTATGTATTTTAGTCACGAGTGTTACATTTAGTGGTATCAGAGTAGAGATTTTCGGACCAATTATTTGGCATATGACTTCCTCTACTGTCGACAATTCGGTATGTATGTACCTGCATCATTTGATATAATATGGATGTGTAGCCTCAATAATAATGATATGTTATGTGTGAAAATGGTTTTAAACTAATATGTATCATAGGATCATGCCGCCTAAGCGTAAAGCATCAGAAGGGGAGGATAGTTCATCATCTAGAATGGTTGATGAATTTAGCAAATTACTAAAAGAACAGGCCAAGCTACACGGTGAGCAAATCCAGCAGCTCTTACGGATGCATAATGCAGGGCGAGGGAGAGAAAGAGAGCAAGCGATGCTCGAGCCCAGTAGTGAAGGCGCATACGAAAGATTTCGTAAGATGAAGCCACCCGAATCTGATGGTAGCACTGATCCCATGGTCGCATTGGAATGGGTCAAAGCTGTGGAGGCTATTTATGATTATCTTCAGTTTGACGATAAAGATCGAGTCAGCTGTGCCATTTTTCTACTGACCAAGACGGCGAGGATTTGGTGGGACACCGCCAAAGTATCAGTTAATGTCTCGGCACTAAAGTGGCAAGAGTTTAAAGATTTATTCTACAACAAATATTTTCCTCGAGATGTTCGAAGTCAGAAAGTGAAGGAATTTCTAGAACTGAAGCAAGAAAATATGACAATACAAGAGTATATTCTCAAATTCGAAGAGGGGTGTCAGTTTGCCCCATATCTGGCCAGTAATGACATTGAAAAGGGCGATCATTTTCTGAGAGGTGTCCGGGCTGAAATTAAAAGAGACGCTCGAATTTCTAAAGCTGCTTCATATAAAGAGATTGTTGAAAAAGCAAGGATGACCGAGCAGGACGAGAAGGAAATTGAAAGAGAAAGACAGTGGAAGCACCAAGATTTTTCTACTAAGAGCCAAGGTTCTGGATGGAAAGGTAAGGGAAAGTTCAGAGACAAAGAAAAAGAGGAGCATCGACCCAAAGCTCCTATGCCACCGCCTGCATATGATCGACCTGTATGTCCAAAATGTGGCAAAATGCATACAGGAGAGTGTTTGGTTGGAAGTAATCGATGCTTTCGTTGTGGAGGTGTTGGACATGTTATCAAAAATTGCCCAATAAAGGGTGAGAAATGGAAGGATAAGGTTCAAGGCAGAATCTTCACACTCACCAAAGAAGGCGCAAATCTTGATTCTTCTGTTATATCAGGTACTATACTAATTTCAGGCAAGGCAGCTATTATCTTGATTGACACTGGTGCTACGCATTCCTTTATGTCTGAAATTTTCTTGCGCTCTTTGAATGTTGTTCCATCTTATGAACCCCTCCACTATAGTATTTTGTTGCCATCGGGAGA
>NC_133306.1:12793051-12814756 GCF_012295235.1 Primulina huaijiensis
TGTCAGGGATTTTTAGCTGCTGTGATAGATGTGAATACTGAGATGAAAATGAAGTTGAATGAGACTGAGGTAGTTCGGGATTTTCCTGACGTATTTGCAGATGATGTGCCTGGATTACCCCCTGACCGTGAAGTTGAGTTTGTGATTGACGTGATTCCAGGTACTGCACCGATTTCAAAAGCTCCTTACCGAATGGCCCCGACTGAAATGAAAGAGCTGAAGAATCAGTTGCAGGATCTATTAGACAAAGGCTTTATTCGTCCGAGTTCATCTCCATGGGGAGCTCCGGTTTTATTTGTCAAAAAGAAAGATGGATCTTTGCGATTGTGCATTGATTACAGAGAGATCAACAAAGCCACGATCAAGAATAAATATCCATTGCCGAGGATTGACGATCTCTTTGATCAGCTGCAGGGAGCGACAGTGTTTTCAAAGATCGACCTGCGTTCTGGTTATTATCAGCTGAAAGTTAGGGAAGCCGATGTCCCTAAAACTGCATTCAGAACCAGGTATGGCCATTATGAGTTCTTAGTCATGTCATTCGGGTTGACGAATGCTCCGTCGGTCTTCATGGATCTAATGAACCGAGTCTTCAAGCCATATCTGGATAGCTTCGTTATCGTTTTCATTGACGATATCCTGATTTATTCCAAGACTCAGGAACTTCATGCCGAACATCTCAGAACTGTATTGCAGCTATTGAGGGAAAAGCAGTTATACGCAAAGTTGAAAAAGTGTGAATTCTGGTTAGAATAAGTATCATTTTTAGGCCATATCGTTTCGAGAGACGGCATTGCAGTGGATACTATGAAGATTGAAGCGATTAAACAATGGCCTATTCCTACGACAGTCTCCGAGGTGCGTAGTTTTCTTGGTTTGGCAAGTTATTATCGACGTTTTATTGCCAATTTCTCCAAAATAGCCTGCCATTAACCAATCTGACGAGTAAAGCGGTGAAGTTTGAGTGGACAAACGAATGCCAACATGGATTCCAATTGTTGAAAGACAAGTTGACATCAGCCCCTATTCTAGCACTTCCGTGCGGTATTGAAGATTTTATTATATACACGGATGCGTCAAAGATGGGACTTGGAGCTGTACTGATGCAACGTGGGAAAGTAATCGCTTATGTTTCTCGGCAGTTGAAAGATTACGAGAAGAATTATCCCACCCACGATCTTGAGTTGGCTACAGTGGTCTTCGCATTGAAAATATGGAGGCATTATCTGTATGGCGAGAAATGTGAAGTTTTCACAGATCACAAGAGCTTGAAATATCTATTCTCACAGAAGGAACTCAATATGAGACAGAGTAGGTGTTAGAACTTGTTAAAGATTATGATGTGACCATTAGCTACCACCCAGGTAAAGCAAACGTCGTTGCAGATGCTTTGAGCCGCAAGTCAGTTTCTTCTTTGAGCTCATTGATTCAGAAGCCATTGTTATCGGATCTTCAGAGGAGTGAGATCGCTTTAATAGAGCAAGGGACCATCGCTAGACTTTCAGCTTTTGTTATTAGACCTACGTTGAAAGATAGGATACGACGGGAGCAGCCTAATGACAATCAGTTGATGGAATTGCGATCTAAAGCCGATAAGAAAGGAAATACAGAGTTTGCGATGAACACTGATGATTTGTTAACGTGGAGAGGTCGGATATGTGTTCCCAGTGGTAATGACATTCGTCGGGATGTTTTGACAGAGGCTCATACCGCACCATACTCAATACATCCAGGTAGTACCAAGATGTATCAGGATCTCCGACGTCTATACTGGTGGCCAGGTATGAAAAGTGATATTGCAAAGTTTATATCCGAATGTCTAACATGTCAGCAGGTAAAGATTGAGCATCAAAGACCTGCTGGAACTTTGCAATCTCTCCCAATACCTCAGTGGAAGTGGGAGCACATCACCATGGACTTTGTAACGGGACTTCCTAGAACACCAAAGGGTTACAACTCCATCTGGGTGATTGTTGACAGGTTAACCAAGTCGGCTCATTTTCTTCTGGTCAAGACGACGTTTACAATGAACCAGTATGCTGAAGTCTATGTAGCTGAGATTGTGAGACTTCATGGTATCCCTGTGTCAATTGTATCTGACCGTGACCCGAGGTTTACTTCTGAATTTTGGAAGAGCTTGCACAGAGCCTTTGGCACCATATTGGCTTTTAGCACAGCATATCATCCTCATAGTGACGGGCAGTCAGAGAGGTGATATAGATTCTTGAAGATATGTTACGAGCCTGCACGATTGATTTTCTCGGTAGCTGGGATTCTAAATTGCCACTTGTGGAATTTACGTATAACAATAGTTATCAAGCGACGATTGGCATAGCACCATACGAGGCATTGTACGGCAGGAAATGTAGATCACCGTTGAACTGGGATGAAGTCGGTGAAAGAAATATGTAAGGACCAGAATTGGTCCAACAGACAGCTGATGTGTAATATCCAAGCCTGGTGAACGGTACAGTTTAAGATTTCGTATGTTTATGGATTATTTGGTTAAGATTAAGTTTGATTTAGATGTTAAGAGTTGTGATTATGGGTCATAGTATTGTTGGTTATTATTGTTTTGTGGTATTGTTGATATTAGTTGATGGGTAGTTGTGTTGTATCAGCGTTGCGATTCGATTTTTGTTGCATAGAGTTGTTTTGGCCGAGATCAGACCGCACCCGCGGTAATTTGTGCAGCACACCCGCGGTCTTTATTGTAGAATTTGTGGAATTGCCGAAGAGACACCGCACCGCACCCGCGGTGGGATAGGTACCGCACCCGCGGTCGTCGATTTCAGAAATTTGGTTGAGGTGCCGAAGGCACACCGCACCCGCGGTGAGGTATGTAGCGCACCCGCGGTGCATGAACAGTAGAAGCGTGTTTCGAGATTTTAAGTGTTTATATGAAGGAGTTGGTCTCATTTTTCTCATTCTTTCGCCTCATTCTCGATTCTTCAGTCTTTGGGAGAGCTAGGGTTCCATTTCCTTTATTTTCTTTTCTTTGATTCAAGCTATTTGTTGGGTTTTTGAAGTGAGATCAAGGTTCTTGTTGGTTCAAGAAGCTAAGGTAAGCTTGTGGTATAGTTTATTGTTGGATTTTGGTGTTGGGGAAATCATAGGTTTGTTGATGCTGTTGGTTTTATGGATGAAATGTTATGGGTTTGTGTTTATTGGGTTATTGATGGTTCTATTTATGGTTTATTGTTGTAGGTTGTGTACCAAGAGTATAGTAGCAAGTGTTGTAAGTGAATTTCATTTCTTGTGCTCACATGATAATATATGTATGGTATTTCAATGGTTTTAATGTGCTATTCCCTTCACTTGATTCATGTTATGTATTATTACACTTGGTTGTATATTATAGAGGTATTTTATGTCTCAACCATGTCAAAGGGAATACAAGAGAAAAGATAGTATTCAAAGTGTTTGATTTAATGTCCAAGAGAGAGTTTGAATGTTTTATTGGATTGATAGATACATAGTTAGAGATTGCATGCAATAAGTTGATCAACGACCATAGGCTTATATCCCTCAGAGTTATCGATTCATATCGATGGGATAGAGGCAAAGAGACAGAGATACTATGTAGATATCAATCCAACAGAGAAAAGAGAAATACCATCGTTATTGTTATTCATTGTATGATATTCATGTTTCAGAGTTGATGGTATTTAATGTTTTCAAAGCCACGTTTTACAGAGTATGGTATATGTACATTGCTATGTAAGAGTTCCACTTGCTGAGTTTCATACTCATTTCAGTTATTCATGTGATGCAGATGAGAGTGACGGGCCGGGACGTTGATTGGAGCCGGGGTCATATCCATAAGAGAGGGAAGGAAGAAGACTATTTTGCAAGTATTTTGACATGATCACAAAAATGATGTTTTGTATTTTGTTGCCTCATTTGATTGATCATGTATTAACTTTTGTTTATATATTGTAAAGTATTTTAAATCCTTCCTCCCTTCAAAGAAAATTTTAAATTCAGCTGTTACTTTATGAAGCCGGGTCAGAGGTTTACATTTAGTGGGGTCAGAGCACCGTTCTTCGGACCAATGCTTATGACTTCGTCTACTTTCAATAGTCCGGGAATGTCTTCATCTTCATCTAATTATTGTTATTGGTTGATATGTATTATGTGAGCACATTGTAGGAGTATGCCTCCTAAGAAAAAGGCTTCAGAGGGTGAGGATAGTTCTTCCTCTAGAGTTGTCGATGAGTTCGGCAAGTAACTAAAAGAGCAAGCTAAGGTCCATAGTGAGCAGATCCAACAGTTGTTACGTGTGCAAGGAACAGACCAAGGTAGAGGTCAAGGGAGAGGCCAAGTGGCTCAGGCAGTTGGGACCGAGGGGATCTTTACTGCTTTCAAGAGAATGGATCCGCCAGAATTTGCAGGAAGCATTGATCCATTGGTGGCTGTAGAGTGGGTCAAAGCTCTTGAGACGATTTTTGATCATCTCAACTATGAAGATAAGGACATAATCAATTGTGCAGTGTTCATGTTAGTCAAAGCTGCACGCATTTGGTGGAATGCTACCAAGGTAAGTGTTGATGTTCCAGCATTGAAGTGGCAAGAGTTCACTGATCTTTTCTATGACAAGTATTTCCCAGATGCACTTCGAGCTCGGAAGGTGACTGAGTTTTTAGAGCTTCGTCAAGGAGGTATGAATGTTGATGAGTATATTCTGAAGAAGAGGGCTGTCTGTTTGCTCCATATATTGCCTCCAATGACAAAGACAAGGGTGCTCATTTCATTAGAGGCCTTCGAGCAGAAATCATTAGGGACATCAATATGTCGAAGGCGGTGACATTCAAAGAGATTGTGTTTAAGGCTTTGTTGGCCGAGCAAGATGAGAAAGACATTGCAGAGAGAGACAGGCGAGGCAGCAGTTTGTTGCTCAAAGAGGTCAAGGTTCGAGCCAAAGAGGAAATGACCATTTTAAAGGGAAAGGCAAGTTGGAGCCGAGTCCTAAACCACCGACAGTTCCATCTGATCCTGAGAAGCCATTGTGTCCCATGTGCAGTAGGCCTCACAGGGGTGAGTGCAGGTTTGGTACTAATACATGCTACAGATGTGGCACTGCAGGCCATATAGCCAAGGATTGTCCAAGAGGCTCGAGTAAAGAGAAGGTGCAGGGTGGCATCTTTACCATGACAAAGGAAGGTATAAACCATGATTCTTCTGTGATCTCTAGCACTATTTTAATTTCAGGCAGAGTAGCTACGACATTGATTGATACAGGTGCTACTCACTCCTTTATGTCTGAACTATTTTTGAGATCTTTGGATATAGTTCCTTCTATTCTTTCCCTCCAGTTTAGTGTTGTATTGCCTTCGGGAGATGTGTTGTGTCCGACGTCTATTGTGTATGTGTGTTCTGTTCAAATCGATGGGTGAGTGGTTTATGCCGATTTGATTGTTATTCCGATGGTTGCGTTTGATAATATACTTGGCATGGATTGGCTATCAACTTACCGTGCAGTGATTGATTGCATTGCTAAGACGGTGAAATTTTCAGATGATGGCAGTATGGAAGGTTTGTTCGCCAGTGCAGGTACTTCGCTGATCCTTCCTTTTATTTCGTGTCTTGAGGCTAAGAAGTTGTTGTTTAGAGGTTGTGATGGGTTTTTGGTTTCGATTGTGGATATGGATAGAATTGTGAAGTTGAATATTGATATTGTGAGAGAGTTCTCTGATGTATTTGAGGATGATGTTCCGGGTTTACCGCCGGACAGAGATGTAGAGTTTGTGATTGATCTAGTCCAAGGTACGGTTCCTATTTCTAAGGCTCCGTATAGAATGGCCCCTTCAGAGATGAAAGAGTTGAAGACGCAATTGCAGGATTTATTGGATAAAGGTTTTATTCGGCCGAGTTCTTCGCCTTGGGGAGCTCCGGTTCTTTTTGTTAAGAAGAAAGATGGGTCGTTGCGACTGTGCATTGATTACAGAGAGATCAACAAAGTGACTATCAAGAATAAGTATTTGTGCCACGGATAGACGATTTTTTTGACCAATTGCAAGGGGCTACAGTGTTTTCGAAGATTGATCAGCGATCTGGCTATTATCAGTTGAAAGTGAGGGAGTCTGATATCCCTAAGACGACATTTCGAACCAGGTATGGTCATTATGAATTTCTTGTTATGTCGTTTGGTCTGACCAATGCTTCTTCAGTCTTCATGGATCTTATGAACCGTGTGTTCAAGCCGTATTTGGTTAGTTTTGTAATTGTTTTTATCGATGACATTTTGATTTGCTCCAAGACCAGAGAGCTTCATGCAGAGCACCTCAGAGTTGGTCTTCAGTTGCTGAGAGATAAGAGGTTGTATGCTAAGTTGAAGAAGTGTGAGTTCTGGTTGGAGCAGATTTCTTTCTTAGGCAATGTTGTCTCGAAGGATGGTATAGTTGTTGATCCAGTGAAAATAGAGGCGATTCAGAAGTGGCCTATTCCTACCACTGTACCAGAAGTACGCATTTTTCTTGGTTTGGCGGGTTATTATCGTCGCTTCATTTCAGATTTTTCCAAGATTGCCCTGCCGTTCACCAATCTGACGAGGAAGACTGTGAAGTTTGAGTGGTCCAATGAATGCCAAAGAGGATTCCAGGAGTTGAAAGATAAGTTGACGACAGCACCAGTACTTGCGTTGCCCAGTGGTTCAGAGGACTTTGTTGTTTTTACCGATGCGTCGAAGAAGGGCCTCGGTGTTAGAGTAGGTGCACGTCGAGCCAAGTGTTGGCCGAGTGTTCACAATGAAACTCTATGTATAAGCAATCTTTATTTTAATAATATTTGAAATTAATGTTTTGGCACATCTTTATCTATATACCCATGCTAGTTGCATAGATAAAGTCCTTGAATATACAAATAGTAGAAAGAATATGAGATGCTCATATGATGAGTATCATGAAACTCATATTTCGAATACTGTATATTCTAAACGGTTCCTAGTCGATTCAGCCGCCGCTAAGAAGGATATAGGCCGCTCGAGCTTGAGACTAGTATCTGCGATGTGAGTACCATGTTTCATTGGTAGGGGACATTGTGATGTCCGAGCATGCAGATAGGTGCTCCTGGTAGAGTGCACTGAACAACCCTCCATTAAAGGACTTTCCAAGTGGTTCTCACTTATCGAGTGGAAAAGTCCTAGTTTATGGTTGTACACCATTAGTCCTTATGACCCGGGACAACATTGAGACTCTATGTGCTAGAATTACACTTTGACTTGTTTACCGACTCTCATGGGGTCATCAGGTGGCAAGGTTGGGTGTTCTGTCGAAACATATAGGAGTCGATGCATTGTAGTCGGGGATTCACCGCTTACCTACGGGTATGGATATCCTATGTGTTTTTCATGTATATGTAGTTTGAAATCTCTGATCAGAGTATGGTGGTAATTATGAAAGGGGTTTCATAGATTACACCATCGATGCAACTACGACATGACACATAGTATCGATTCATTGACAACTCTCGATAAACCAATGGTTGTCGAATCGGTCGGGATATATGAGATGAAGGGACCGTACTGTACGCTAACCATAATTGAATGGTTCTTGCAGGCACTATCATTTGATACCTAGGGAATCATGTAAGCGATGCTGCTAGACGTTTAACATGATTGGTTGGGTACTATCAGACTTGAGTTCTGACGTTCTTATTATCAAGGAGTTGATAAGTAAGAATGGAGCAATTGGGGTATGCTCGAATAAGGACATGTTTAGTCCGAATCACATGGAGATGTGAACCCGCGGCTAGTTGTATCAATGAACCATTGAGGGCCACACAAGTACTAGCTTTCTAGATCCCGATGAGAAGTAAAATAGTTCAATGTGTTGAACGGCTTATAAATGAGTTTATAAGCGTAAAGAAAATGGAAGTATGACTTCTATGAGAGAAATGTAAATTTTAATTTATGGAAGTGTTCCTAAATTAAAATTTGGCCAAGTAAATAATGTATTTGAAAATTGTGATTTTCATAAACATTATTATGGACTAAATTAAATTAATTCAAGTGTTGAATTAATTAAACACTAGTGGACCTAGTAGAGTCCAAATAATTAAATTAATTCAAGTGTTGGATTAATTAAATCATATGGAGTCTTGTAGAGCTCAATTAAAATAATTATTTAACTAGTGGGACTTGGGTAAATTCAAGTAATGTTTAATTAGTCTCAAATATGTTTGAGATAATTAAATTTAGTCCATGGTTTTTAATTTGATTAAAAACCATATAATATACATGCATGGGAGGTGAAAGGTTGGGAGACTACTTTTTGTGTTTTCAAGGCATGGCATGCAACTTTTGTTTTTGCTTTTCTCACAACCAAGACAAGAAAATTAAGACACACTCCTTCCCTCCCACTCTCCACCTTGGCCGAAATTTTCAATTTTTCTCTCCAAGTTTTTCTCTCATTTTTCTTCTTCAAGTGTTGAGGAAGAAATATTCTTCTCATTGAAAAATCTTCTTGTTTTTCTAGTGCAAAACAAGAAGGGATTTACCTAGCAAGTGGTGGGCCTAATTTTGAAGGTTGGAAGCTTGTAGATTAGTCATCCTTTGAAGAGCTAAGGTGTTTACACCTTAGTTGGAGCCATACATCAATCCTTGTGATTGATAGGTACATTTCTTAACACACTATGAATGTCATTTTATGTTTATTGTATTTGCTACACAAGAATGTTGGTGGCCGAAAATTTTATGCTAAAATCAAAATTTTTGTGCTTCCGTTGCGCTTCCGGTCACCGTAACCGATCCCCTTTCAAGTGGTATCAGAGCTATGGTTACGATTTTGTGTAGCATTTGCAAGATATTATATTGAGATTGATTTCTAACCGCATGAGTGTAATTTTTGCAACCAAAACCGAGGCATTTTGTGGGGTGTTTCGGGCAGCATGTTGCTGCCCGTTTCGGGCAGCTCGGGCTGCCCATAGTGCTGCCCGTTTCGGGAAGCAAGGGCAGCCCGAGGGGCTGCCCGAACAGCCCCTTTATATTTAAAAAAAAAAAAAAAAATTTTTGGCATGTTGGCCGGAATCCGGCGACGGAGCTCCGGCGACGGCGATGACGACTAGGGTTTTCAAAATGTGTTTTGAAATATCAAAGTGTCACGGGCCTTGAGTTGTTGGACCATTGGATGGCTAACACATTTGTGAAATTTTAAATGGGCCAAAATGTTTTTGGTGAAAAATGAATTTTTGGGCCCTTAAGTTTAAATTTACAAAAGTTGCAAATATTTTCTCATGAAATAAATAATTTAAGTTGGACTTTAATTATTTATAGTAAATGGTGATTTACAAGAAATTCGGTTATAAATAAATTAATTTGAAAGTAGACAAAGGTGTTTGTATACTTTGTTAATTTAGTTTATAATCGTGGCGGTTAGTGATTGGATCAAGATATATAATATTGGATCAATTAATTATTGTGATAATTAATTGATGGTGTATGATATGTGATATTATGCATGAAGGATGATCAAAAGCCCAAGCCCAATTTGCTAGGTGTATGCTAGGATATTTTGTGTTGAATGATTGTAATAATTATCAAATTTATAAAGTGGGCTTGGTTTATGGCCCGTTCCCACCCCATGAGATGTATCCCTATTTGCCATGGATATTTATTTGTAAATATTAGTATAGTGGAAGATCAAGATTGGAAGATGGTGGCCTTGATGATTATGAAGATCGAAGACATGTAAATATTGGAAGCTAATGTAATAGTTGCATTTGCATCCCATGCATTTCCCTAGGATTGGACCTAGGCCCGTGTTTAGCTCACACGGGCCATTAGTTTTGGGGCGATTGATCATCCTTGTTTTGTTTACTGTTTATAATATATGCATGATATGTTATAAATAATGAGTATGTGCGTTATTATTATGATAATAACAAAGTTGCATGAATCCGGCAAACATACGATCAAACATGGCGAGCTTTTAAAATAAAATTAATGATGAGACCTTTCAAAATTAAAAACCCTCATTTTGAATAAGATTCAAAATTAATATCAAGCCCGAAAAGGGGAATTATAAATTTGTTCATAATTTCCTTGTCTTCCATCGACAATGGGCGCATGATGAACGCTACCCGTACTCGGGGCTCGGCTCATATTATTGGGGGGGCCCTGGGTGCCGGAAAGCTGTGACATCCATTGACATGGTGATGTGAACTACTTCGAACTCCCATGACTTCGGCTCATATTATTGAGGGAACTCATGGCGACCGTTCATTAAGGTTCAACATCGATGGGTAAGGCTTGACACGTAAAGATGAACGACGTCATATTATTGGGTCCTAATCAAACGTGAGACAAAAGTTTACGTTAAGGGTTGCATGGCGATGCAATTGGAAACTACCTTTTAGGAATTGTGATTGGCTCATATTATTGTTTGAAAATTTTTTGCATGTATTTTAAGTGTTGCTTGAGTCAGGTGGCATGTCCTAATTACGGGGAGATGCTGCTCAAATGTTTTTTAAATTACACCTTTTCTCCAAATTATGTTTAAAAGCTTCCGCACTGATTATGTATTTTAGTCACGAGCGTTACATATGACATGTGTTAAAGATTCATTGTTGTCACGACTTGATATGTATGTTCCTTCGACGCATATTGTTACGTACAAGTGCCAACTTATTGAGTTTTATAAACTCTCGTAGCTCATGTATTACAGGATCAGGTAGTGGAGAGACGTAGGATGCCGGTTTGCCAATGGATGCTTGTGACGTGCCTCACCTCGACAAGAACCGAGACTTATTATTGTATAGCTTCCGCATATGTATTGTACTAAAATATTTCAGGGTTTGAGCAAGTTTTACGATGTTTATGATGATACAAAGTATGCTTGTATATGAGAATATGAATATGTATAACAATATGGTGTATGCTTGTGTATGAAAATAGGACTGATGTTGTTGCTTGAGTTGAGTTTTTGGTGTATACAAAATATAGGTACATCATGCCAAAATTTTTATAAACGGTCAAAGTGATGCCTCTTGTTTGATTTGTTTCATAATATAGTTATATCATTCAAACCTTATTTTGATTATGGTAATTATGCTAAGTATAGAGTAAGGGTGTGACACAATATAGATGGTATTTCATGACATGAATTAAAGGAAAGGAAATGATAGTTCTGTGACCTGTGACCTGTGGATAGTATCTCTTTGATTTACAAATATATTAAAACTGTGAGAGATACTCATAATCATGTGATTGGCCAATGACATGCATGAATTACTATAATTTCTTGGCTTTAATCATAGGAAACTTCATTGAGGCATTTTAACAAACACTTGGTAGGAACAATGAATTACTAGCTCATTTGTCAATGAATTCAATGGTAATCTTTGAACAATGAATATATACAATATATATCAATTATATGCCAATGGAAGGAGCTAGTTGACAATAACATGGCTTTTGTACATATATAAATCATGTGAGCACAAAGGAGAGCCTCTACTTACAACCCACAAGCACTTGGTTGCTATGATAACTTGAAGAAATTCCTACAAGATAATACATGTAATCAACATCAATTATCACCAATAATCATAGGAATCAACAAATTCAACTTAACCCTTCAATACTACAAACCCCTCCACCTCCCAAAATATAGAAGTCTTACCTTGGAACTTGGAAACTAAGTAGGAGAACCTAAGAAATCAACTATGATCCTTGAATTTTAAGTAGAGAAAATTCGGAGAGAAACTTTGAAGAGAAGGGAGCTTGAACCGATCAAGAGAACAGGAAGAATGAAGAAATAATTAGAAGCCTCTAGAAAATCAATATATAAGCCTTCTTAACTCTCAAAACACGTTTTTTTTTAATCTGAACCGCGCGCCCCTTACTGCCAAGAACCAAAAAATTCATAACCCCGCGCGCCATGGCGCGAGTTCTGGCGTGGTGGTGCACCTCATTCTGCCAAAAACTCATTTTTAACTTCCAAATTTGCAAAAGTGGTAAACATGAAAGTTGTAGCTCTATCTTTTCTTGCATCTCCAATTAGTCTCATGTCATTTGAAGGTCTGAGTAAAACGTTATGCTCATTCTCCCAACATGTGTCAGTGAAAGAACAACGATACACACAACACACTTCGGGCCACTTTTGGCTCGTCTTCTCTAATGATTTGAACAATACTCAAAACATGAAAGTTATAGCCTTATATTTTATCTTTTTAATGGAAGTAACCTCACATCAATTGGATCAATACATAAAATATTATGCTAAAAACCACAACTACTGCCATATTTTTCATACAATTTCTGCACTCCAATCTTCTAAAAACTATAGTCATCAAAGTATCCACTCCAAAACCTCCACCAAATCCAATACCAACACAAACTCAAACCATCCAACAACCATCAATGAACTCATTTCCCTCCATAACCATCAACAACTATGAATATAATACCAAAACAATAACCATAAACAATGACCATATTTTAACCATTCCAATACACATAAACATAATCAATGACCATTCCACATAAACTCAAACACGAAAACCATATAAAATATCCATTACCATACCTTACCATAATAAATCATAAATTACACCATCAACAATAACATGATAAGATTGCGGGATATTACAACGGCTTTGACACGAAAGAATGTGAAATTTGTGTGGAACGAAGCATGGGTTCATATTTTCCAAGAGTTAAAGGCAAAACTGACATCAACATCAGTTCTTGCTATTCCAGAAGGACCAGGAGGTTTCGTGGTATACAGTGATGGTTCGAAACAAGGTTTAGGAGCAGTTTTAATGCAGCATGGGAAGGTGATTGCGGATGCCTCAAGACAATTGAAAGAATATGAAAAGAACTATCCCACACATGACTTAGAACTGGCAGCAGAGGTATTTGCGTTGAAAATATGGCGCCATTATTTGTATGGTGAGCTGTGTGAAATTTACACGGACCACAAGAGTTTGAAATATTTATTCACGCAAAAAAAACTAAATATGAGACAACGACGTTGGTTGGAATTGGTGAAGGATTATGATTGTGTTATTAATTATCATCCAGGTAAAGCCAATGTTGTTGCAGATGCCTTAAGTCGAAAGTCCAGCTCTATTGCCACAATGCAAGTACAAGAACAAATCTTATGGGATTTACAGAATTTGAAGATTGATATTAGTCCAAAGGGAGCTGCAATCCAGTTATCATCCCTCATAGTTCGACCAACACTTGCAGACAGGATTAAGGTCGAACAAAGTGCAGATAATGAAATACAGCAATTGAGACAACGAGATAAGGATAAAGGACATTCGAACTTTGAATTGAATGGGGAAGGAATATGGGCATATCAAGGTAGATTGAGCGTGCCGAAACAAGGAACAATCAGGACTGACAAAGGCACATACCGCGCCATACTCGATACATCAAGGTAGTACCAAGATGTATCAGGATCTTTGAAGACTCTATTGGTGGCCACGTATGAAGAAGGACATTGTCATGTTTATTTCCCAGTGTTTAACTTGTCAGCAAGTGAAAATCGAACACCAGAGACCTACTCGGACATTGCAGTCATTGCAGATTCCTCAATGGAAATGGGAGCACATTACAATGGACTTCGTGATTGGACTTCCTAGAACGCAGAAAGGCTATAACTCTATTTGGGTTATCGTTGATCGGTTGACCAAGTCAACGCATTTTCTCCCAGTCAAGACGACGTATTCCATGAACCAGTATGCCGAAGAGTACATAGCTGAGATTGTCAAACTTCATGGTGTTCCTGTGTCGATCGTGTCTGATCGTGACCCTAGATTTACTTCAGAGTTTTGGAAGAGTTGACACAGAGCCTTGGGTACACGGTTAGCATTCAGTACAACATATCATCCTCAGAGCGACGGTCAATCAGAGAGAGTGATTCAGATTTTGGAGGATATGCTCAGAGCTTGTACTATCGACTATCCTGGTAACTGGGATTCCAAACTGCCTCTTGTTGAGTTCACGTACAATAACAGCTACCAGGCGACGATTGGCATGGCACCGTATGAAGCACTTTATGGCAAAAAATGTAAATCCCCCTTGTATTGGGACGAGATTGGTGAGAGAAAAATGTTGGGTCCAGAGTTGGTCCAACAGACAGCTGATGTTGTTGCTGTTATTCAAGAAAGGATTAAGACAGCACAGTCAAGACAGAAGAGTTATGCTGATGTAAGTCGAAGGCCGTTGCAGTTTGAGATTGGCGATCACGTGTTCTTGAAGATTGCACCTCTTAAAGGTGTGATGCGATTTGGCAAAAAGGGAAAGTTGAGTCCAAGATTCATTGGCCCATTTGAGATCTTGGACAGAGTCGGTGATCAAGCTTACAGGTTAGCCTTACTGCCAGATCTTGATAGAGTTCATAATGTTTTTCATGTCTCCATGATCAGGAGGTATATTGCGAATCCTTCCCATGTTCTTCGTCACGAGCCATTGGATTTGACGCCGAATTTGACGTATCAAGAGATTCAAGTCCAAATTCTGGATCACAAAGTTAAAGTATTGAGAAACAAAGAGATCCGCATTGTTAAAGTCCTTTGGAGGAATCAATTGATTGAAGAAGCCACATGGGAACCAGAGGATGAGATGAAAGAAAAGTATCCTGAACTTTTTGCGTAGTGACGTCAATTTCGGGGACGAAATTTCTTTAAGGAGGGGAGATTGTAATATCCAAGCTTGGTGAACGGTACGGTTTAGGATTTCATATGTTTATTGACTACTTGGTCAAGTTTAAGTATAGTGTTGATGTTAAGAATTTCGATCTGTGATTCATAGTATTGTTGATAGATGATGTGTAGTTATATTGTAGCGGCGTTACGAATAAATTCATGATAATTTGTATGTTGAGCCAATTGGTATGAGGCCAATTGGAGTGGTTAGATAAGATATAAAGGTGTAACTTTCATGTTTTTAGTTTTGTTCAAGTCATTGTGGAAGACAAGCCAAAAGCGCCCCGAAGTTGTCATGGGTGTGTCGTCGTTCTTCCAGTGACACATGTTGGGAGATTGAGCATAACTCTTTACTCATACCTTCAAATGACATGAGCCTAAATGGAGATGCAAGCTAAGACATCGAGCTACAACTTTTATGTCTACCACTTTTTCAAATTATGACGGGAAAAGGCGTTTCGGAGGCGATCTTTGAGGCAGCTATGCGCAGAGCGGCGCCCGAGCGGTAAGAAATGACCGCCTGAGCGCCACCGGTTCTGAAAATTTGGTCTTGGGCAGCACAATACAAAAAACGTGTTTTGGGTATTTGAAGGCTTATAATTTGTTGAGACACAAATTTTCCCTCATTCTTCTCCATTCTTCTAGTTTCTTCAGTTTAAGGGAAAGCTAGGGTTCTCATTTTTTTCTTTTGTCACTTTGATTCAAGCTTCTAGTTGGGTTATTGAAGTGAGAACAAGATCATTTTGGATTTAAGGAGCTAAGGTAATCTTGTGGTTTTAGTTATTTTCGGATTGTGTTGTTCGGGAAAATTATGGAATTTATGATTGTGTTGGTTTTATGGGTTTTATGGTCTGGTTATTTGATTATTAAGTTGTTGATGGTTCAATACATGGTTTATTGTTGTAGGATTTATACAAAGAGATTAGAATCAAGCGTTACATTGGTAGTAAGTGGAATTCATTCCTTGTGCTCACATGAAGTATATGTATTGTATTTCAATGGTTTTAACGTGCTATTCCCTTCCACTTGATTCATGTTATGTATGGATACACTTTGTTGTATATTAGAGGCTTTTATATGTCTCAATTATATAAAAGGAAATGCCAAAGAAAAGGGTACTCAAAGTGTTTGTTTTAATGTCCAAAAGAGAGTTCAAATGATTTATTGGATTGATAAATAGATAGTCAGAGATTGCATGCAATTAGTTGATCAACGACCATAGGCTTATATCCCGACAGAGTAATCGATTTATATCGATGGGATATAGGTACAAAGACAGAGCTACTGATATGAATACTCGTACGATGAAAAAGCAAACGCGATTAAATATGAATCGCGTCCTCAATTCTATAACGAACAAGGATCGTTGTTACGATGTCTCGATCTTTTGATTCAAGCAATTACGTGATATTCACCCCTAAACGATGCGGTTTAGTAATAAACAATCACAAAAGAAACTATCAAAACTTAATCGAACCTTCAAAGAACTCGTCTTTGACAATCCGCGCAAGACACGATCGACAAACGCCACAAAGTTAAAACTTTGATAAGTTTGATTTTTGAAAACAAAGCTAAAGCCTTGAAAAGTTGAGAGAAAACTCAAAAATTTTGATAAACTCAATAATAATAATGTCTATAATGTTCAAATTTTCGTCCACAATATTGTGTACAATCTAAAAGATACTCAAAATCAAGTTACCAAGATAATTAGGATTCTTAACAAGGAAACTAGATTTTCTTCTCGCAGCAGGCGCGCTCGGGCGGCAGAATTTGACAGCTCGAGCACCAGGTCTTCTGGCTATTCGCGCTCGGGCGGTAGAAAATGACCGCTCGAGCGCCGAGTGTTCTGGAAATCACCTCTTGTTCAGTACGTTTGGCGCTCGGGCGGTAGTATTTTACCGCTCGGGCGCGGGTCATTCTGGATGTTTTCTTCGTTCATCACTTGAATGGTGTTCTTATGACTCCCAAACTTACTCTCATGCATCACGAACCCTTCAGCACTCTGCACCTTGCTTGTATGTCCTTCTTTATTGCTCATAAGCCCTTGTAGTGCCTCTTTGAATTTCTTTAGCCGTCCTCTCGTGATTGGTCCCTCCGGCAACTCTAAAGGATCCCACGTTTTCCTTGGAGCTTGACCACCCGTGTTCGCATCATCCTCCCCTTCTTGAAGAGGATTTGTCCTCAAATCAAGTTCATCACCTACATCAAATAAAGAAAGATCACTAACATTAAAAGTAGAACTAACGTTATACTCACCTGGTAGATCAAGTTTGTAAGCATTGTCATTGATCCTTTCGAGGACTTGAAATGGCCCATCACCCCTCGGTAGTAGCTTGGAACGTCGTTTCTCAGGAAACCTTTCCTTCCTCAAGTGTAGCCATACCCAATCACCCTTTTCAAACACCACTTTTTTCTTCCCCTTGTTGGCTTGCATGGTGTATTGCTCATTCTTCTTCTCAATGTTGGCCTTGGCCTTTTTATGCAAGCTCCTAACAAATTCAGCTTTCTTCTTGCCATCCATGTTTAACCTTTCACTCACAGGTAAAGACATTAAATCCAACGGAGTCAAAGGATTAAAACCATAAACAAGTTCAAACGGCGAATAATTGGTAGTAGAATGCACGCAACGATTATAAGCAAACTCAACAAATGGTAAACATTCTTCCCAATTCTTTAAGTTCTTTTTAAGAATAGCACGCAAAAGTGTTCCTAACGTTCTATTAACAACCTCAGTTTGTCCATTCGTTTGAGGATGACACGTAGTAGAAAACAACAATTTTGTGTCAAGTTTAGCCCACAATGTTTTCCAAAAGTAACTTAAGAATTTAACATCACGATCAGAAACAATAGTCCTAGGCATGCCATGCAACCTAACGACTTCTCTAAAGAACAAATCCGCAATGTTAGATGCATCATCAGTTTTATGACATGCAATAAAATGTGTCATTTTAGAAAATCTATCCACAACAACAAATATGGAGTCCCTCCCCTTCTTTGTCCTAGGCAACCCCAAAACAAAGTCCGTAGAAATATCAACCCAAGGTTCACTAGGGACGGGAAGTGGTGTATACAATCCATGTGGTTGTGTCCTAGACTTAGCTTGTCTACAAGTTATGCACTTTTCACAAACACGCTCAACATCACGTATCATATGCGGCCAATAGAAATGTTCATGCAATGCACTTAAAGTTTTAGCCACACCAAAATGCCCCAACAAGCCACCCCCATGTGCCTCCCTAACAAGTAATTCACGAACTGCAGATTTAGGAATGCACAACCTATCTTCTCTAAATAAGAAACCATGATGCAAATAGAATTTTTCATGTGGTCCATGCATACAAGTTTCAAACACACTCTTAAAATCCTCATCCAGCACATACAACTCTTTCACATGCTCAAACCACAAAATTCTAGACTCTAAGGTAGAGATTAGTACGTACCTCCGTGATAATGCGTCGGCCACTACATTCTCCTTACCTTGTTTGTACTTGATTATATAGGAGAATGTCTCTATGAATGCCACCCACTTGGCATGCCTCTTGTTCAGCTTTTGTTGTCCCTTAAGGTGCTTTAGGGATTCATGGTCCGTATGAATCACAAACTCCTTAGGTCTCAAGTAGTGCTGCCACGTCACTAGAGTCCTCACAAGTGCGTAGAACTCCTTATCATACGTGGGATAGTTCAGGGCGGCTCCATTGAGTTTCTCGCTAAAGTATGGTCACCGGTCGACCTCCTTGCATCAAGACTCCACCAATAACTACACCTGAAGCATCACATTCAATTTCAAAGGTATTAGCAAAATCAGGTAAAACAAGTAAAGGAGCATTAATTAACTTTTGTTTAATAAGATTAAAAGACTTCTCTTGCTCCTCGCCCCAATGGAATGGGACGTTCTTCTTGATCACCGCCGTCATTTGTGCTGCCAGTGTGCTAAAATCTTTTACAAACCTCCTATAGAAGCTTGCAAAACCATGAAAACTCCGAACTTGACCAACAGTATTAGGCGTCGGCCAATCTCGAATGGCACTTACCTTGTCTTCATCCACTTGTATACCTTGTGAGCTTACCACAAAACCAAGGAAGACAAGTTTGCTCGTACAAAAATCACATTTCTTTAAGTTAGCATATAAATTCTCAGCCCTTAGTGTGATTAGTACAAGTCTCAAGTGATTAACATGCTCATCCAAGTTTTTGCTATACACTAGGATATCATCAAAATAAACAACAACAAACTTTCCTATGTGTGCACGCAAAACATGATTCATTAACCTCATAAAGGTGCTAGGAGCGTTAGTTAAGCCAAAAGGCATGACCATCCACTCATATAACCCGTATTTGGTTTTAAAAGCAGTTTTCCACTCATCACCTTCTCTCATTCTTATTTGGTGATAACCACTCTTCAAGTCAATTTTACTAAAGACACATGCACCATGCAATTCATCTAACATATCATCTAGTCTAGGTATGGGATGCCTATACGTAATGGTTATGTTATTGATTGCCCTACAATCCACACACATACGCCATGAGCCATCTTTCTTAGGAACTAATAACACAGGCACAGCACAAGGAGACATGGACTCATGCACAAAACCCTTATCTAACAACTCACTTACCTGCCGTTGAAGCTCCTTAGTCTCCTCCGGATTGCTCCTATATGCTGGACGGTTTGGCAATGCACTCCCGGGTACAAAATCAATTTGGTGCTCAATACCCCTCAATGGTGGTAGCCCTTGAGGTAGTTCCTCCGGAAATATATCATCAAATTCCTGCAAAAATGAAACAACAATGCTCGGAAGGGTCCCGGCTATATCACTTGTGTTAAAGAGGATCTCTTTATAAAGAATCAACAAAAGTGGTTCATGTATGTGCATCAATTGCTTCAATTCACTTTTCTGGGCCATATATGATTTCTTTTTGGCCTCTTTCCTCTCATTTTTCTTTTGTATGGCCGTCTCACTCTTTTGATCACTCTTTTTTTTATCCATTTCATTTTTATTCTCAAAGGTCATCTCACTTTTTAGTTCACTCTTTTTTCGGCCTCATCTCTCTTCATTTTTTTCAAATGGTCCTCCAACACTTGCTTTGGGGACAAAGGAAGTAATACAATGGTTTCCTTCTTCAATTCAAAGGAGTACATATTCTTGAACCCATCATGTGTCACCCGCCTATCATATTGCCAAGGTCTACCCAACAAGATATGACATGCATGCATAGGTAGCACATCACACAAGATCTCATCCACATACTTCCCAATAGCAAAAGGCACTAGCACTTGTTTTGTAACCTTCACCTCCGTACAATCATTCAACCATTGAAGCCTATATGGTTGAGGATGCTTTAATGTAGGTAAACCCAATTTTTCTACCATCTCAACACTTACTACATTAGTACAACTCCCCCCATCTATGATGAGATTGCAAACTTTTTGATTTACAAAACACCTAGTATGGAACAAGTTCTCTCGTTGGTTAGTCTCCTCTTCCTTGACTTGGGCACTCATAATTCGCCTAGTCACTAGTGCTTCACCTACAACCGCCTCGTAACCCTCGTCAAGATCCTCTAATGCAGGCATCTCATCATCATCATCATCCTCACTATGAGATTCATACTCACCATAGTCATTTAAAATCATTACCCTTTTATTAGGACATTCACTAGCAATATGACCTAACCCTTGACACCTAAAGCATTTAACATCTCTAGATCGATTAGAAGTAGTTTCAGATTTACCTTGCACTCCTTGTTTAGGCGCCTCTTGTTTGGTCTCTACCTTGGGTTTGATCACCACCTTATTCTCATCACGTTTTGCCACATTTGGTCTCCAAGAAGATGATTAACCCCCGGTTTGATTGGTGCGTCCAACTCCACGCCTCTTGAGTTGTTGCTCCACTTTTATGGCCATTTGAACCATTCGTCTAGATCCAAGTAGTGCCGAAGCTCCACTTGATCTTGAATCTCCCTGTTCAAACCACAAAGAAAACGAGCCATCGTCGCCTCACTATCTTCCTCAATATTTGCCGTAATCATGACTACCTCCATCTCCTTATAGTAGTCCTCAACACTCCTTACCCCTTGCCTCGAAGTTTGTAGCCTCTTAAACATCTCCCTATAGTGGTGGTTGGGCACAAACCTCTTCCTCATGACCCTCTTCATCTCATCCCCAGTTTCAATGGGTCTCTCATTATACCTCCTCCTAGTGGTCACTAATTGATCCCACCAAATGAGAGCATAGTCTAGAAATTCCACCACCGCCAACCTAACCTTCTTTTGTTCGGAGTAGTGGTGACATTCAAAAACAAACTCTACCCTCTTTTCCCATTCTAAGTATGCCTTCGGGTCAGATTTCCATGGAACGAAGGAATCTTCATGTAAGGCCCAAGAATTGTAGGTTGATAAGATGAGATTATGAATTTTTGCATGGAAAGGACACCGCCCCCGCGCCCCATCTTCTACCGCACCCGCGGTTGTAACTCATGAAACGTGAAGAATTACAGTAGGGTCACCACACCCGCGGTCCAAGACTGAGCGCACCTGCGGTCGACAATTTTAGAATTTTGGATGGGATGCCGTGAGCTGAGCGCACCCGCGGTGAATAGCTACTGCACCCGCGGTGCGACGTGTTGAGTGAAAAATAAAACATGTGTCCTTGCCATGCATTTAACATGTATGTGTCTTCATTTCCTCACTATTCCAACATAAGAACCGAGAGCAATTCCAGAAAAGGTGCAAGATTTCTTCCTAGCTTAAATTGTTGGTTTTGCAAGATCCAACCAACCGAAATTGAATCCGAGCTTGGATTCTTGCTCCTCTTGACAAGGGCTTCGAAAGGGTATATGTTTTAATGTTTTCCAGCATGCTTTGATATTCGTGTTTTGAAGAAATTCATATATGCTTGATAGTAGCTGTTGTTGAGATGAGGGAACACATGTATGTGCTACCGGATTGAAAAACGGATAGGATATGAGATTATTGTGAAATTCCAACAGGTATTGAGTAAAGATTATGCCAATATCAGCATGGTAAATTATGTTCTTGAGGAGTATGACTTGT
>NC_133306.1:12817519-12818476 GCF_012295235.1 Primulina huaijiensis
TTGGTTTCATAGATTATGGAATCTATTACCATTGTTTCGATTCATGAGAGTATGCTTCATAATTTATATTGTGTATATGCAGGTGTACCATGTTTTATACTGGGATTTGTTCTCACCGGAGTATCCGGCTGTGGTTGTGTCTGTATGTGTGCATGATCACAGGTGGGACATGATCAGGGTCGAGATCAAGATGAGAGATCGAGATAGCGTGGAGATTACGGGCGTAGAAGAAGATTTCTAGTGGTTTCTTACTAGACATGTACTACAATGTGGTTTGTAGTTGGTATTGAACACTAGTTGGTGAATGTACTGAAATAAGACATGGATTTATGTTTGTTGAAATAAAATGGAGACATTACTTGTGTAGGTTTGTTTACATTAGTTTTAATACTAAAAGTAAAATTTTGACCCACATTTTCTAACAAAGATCCAATTAATCCCAAAAAGAATTGAGTTTGAGCCCGTGTCCCCACACTTCATCTTAATACTACCCATATTACCATCCTCCCTATTCCCGTCATTGTATCTACCCCGTGTGGCTTCTTTCCTTCATCTACCAAATCCTCTACCTCTTCCATTCCTACCCCAATTCTCACTTTGGCTCTCCTCTTCTCCTCCTAAGTCATACTCTTCATCTTCTTCTCCTCTACCCAAATCCTTAGGCTTAGATTTAGCTCCACTACTACTAACTTCAAGCCTACTCATCCTCTCGTGTAACGGCTCCAACTCCACCCTCATCATCCTAGAGAAATGCCCAAACAATGCCTCCATTTGGACCTTAGATAACCCCGGGTTCGAACTATCTCCTACCTCCCTCTCCATTTAATTTCAATTTGTACCTACAAGAAACGTTAGTAGAAAACAATATGTTCCTCACCCAAATGCTCANTCTGCAAGAAACGTTAGTAGAAAACAATATGTTCCTCACCCAAATGCTCACGGTCACTCCAAAGAAAA
>NC_133306.1:12818682-12831095 GCF_012295235.1 Primulina huaijiensis
AAAATTCAAAGAAAAATAAATAAGACACAAAATTTCGTGTATCACCGATTCACGAACGACGAAGAATGATAGAACAAAACAGATCTGAAAGCGGAACTAAAGGATAATTAGATCTGATAATAGAATGAAGGATAAACTTACTTGAATTCAATTAACCTGGCTCTGATACCAAATGATATGAATCTTCTTACAATGAAAAAGCAAACGCGATTAAATATGAATCGCGTCCTCAATTCTAAAACGAACAAGGATCGTTGTTACGATGTCCTGATCTTTTGATTCAAGCAATTACGTGATATTCACCCCTAAACGACGCGGTTTAGTAATAAACAATCACAAAAGAAACAATCGAACCTTCAAAGAACTCGTCTTTGACAATCCGCGCAAGACACGATCGACAAACGCTACAAAGTTAAATCTTTGATAAGTTTGATTTTTGAAAACAAAGCTAAAGCCTTGAAAAGTTGGGAGAAAACTCAAAAAGTTTGATAAACTCAATAATAATAATGTCTATAATGTTCAAATTTTCGTCCATAATATTGTGTACAATCTAAAAGATACTCAAAATCAAGTTACCAAGATAATTAGGATTCTTAACAAGAACACTAGATTTTCTTCTCGCAGCAGGCGCTCTCGGGAGGCAGAATTTGACCGCTCGAGCGCCAGTCTTCTGGCTATTGGCGCTCGGGCGGTAGAAAATGACCGCTCGAGCGCTGAGTGTTCTGGAAATCACCTCTTTGTCAGTACGTTTGGTGCTCGGGCGGTAGTATTTTACCGCTCGGGCGCGAGTCATTCTGGATGTTTTCTTCGTTCATCACTTGAATGGTGTTCTTATGACTCCCAAGCTTACTCCCATGCATCACGAACTCTTCAGCACTCTGCACCTTGCTTGTATGTCCTTCTTTATTGCTCTTAAGCCCTTGTAGTGCCTCTTTGAATTTCTTTAGCCGTCCTCTCATGATTGGTCCCTCCGGCAACTCTAAAGGATCCCACGCTTTCCTTGGAGCTTGACCACCAGTGTTCGCATCAGCTACTATTTAGATATCAATCCACCACAGAAAAGAGAAATACCATCGTTATAGTCATGTTATACTATGCTATTCTATGTTTCAAGAGTTAGATGGTATTTAATGATTTCAAAGTCATGTTTTAAAAAGTATAATATTTATAGATTGTTATGTATGAGTTCCACTTGCTGAGTTTTATACTCATTCCAGTTATTTCATGTGATGCAGATAAGAGTGACAAGCCGGAACGTTGATTGGAGCCGAGGTCATATGTACAAAAAGATGGAATGAAGAAAGATATTTTGTTAGCATTTTGACATGATCAATACAAAATGATATTTTGTATTTTGATGCAACACTTTATTGATCATGTATATAGTTTTGGATATATATATTGAAAATGTATTTATGTCAAGAGAATTTTTAAAATCCTTCTTTTCTTTAAGTTAATTTTAAATTCCGCTGTTATTTCATGAAATCAGTCAAGAGCATTACATTAAGTGGTATCAGAGCAACGTTCTTCGGACCAATGCATATGACCTCGTCTACTTTCAATAGTTCGGGTATGTCTTTTCCTACATCTATTTATTGTTATTGGTTGATATGTATTATGTGAGCACATTATAGGATTTAATGCCTCTCAAGAGAAATGTTTCAGAGGGTGAGGATAGCTCCTCATCGAGAGTTGTCGACGAGTTCAGGAAATTACTGAAAGAGCAAGCCAATGTTCACAGTGAACAAATTCAACAGTTGCTGCGTTTGCAAGGTTCAGGTCATGATAGAGGCCAAGGGAGAGGCCAAGTGGTTCAAGCAGTTGGGACTGATGGGATCTTTACTGCTTTTAGGAGGATGGATCCGCCTGAGTTTGCAGGAAGCACTGATCCATTGGTGGCTGTAGAGTGGATTAAAGCACTTGAGGCGATATTTGATCATCTCAAGTATGAAAACAAGGTTAGAGTTGGTTGTGCAGTATTCATGCTAGTCAAAGCTGCACGTATTTTGTGGAATGCCACCAAGGTAGGTGTTGATGTTCCGTCATTAAAGTGGCTAGATTTCACGGATCTCTTTTACGACAAGTATTTCCCGGATGCAGTTCGAGCCCGGAAGGTGACCGAGGTTTTAGAGCTTCGCCAGGGAGATATGAATGTTGGCGAGTACATCTTGAAGTTTGAGGAGGGTTGTCTGTTTGCCCCATATATTGCCTCAAATGACAAAGACATGGGTGCTCATTTTATTAGAGGACTTCGAGCAGAGATCAGGAGGGACATCAATATGTCTAAGGTGGTGACATTTAAAGAGATTGTGGCTAAAGCATTGTTAGTCGAGCAAGATGAGAAGGATATTGCTAGAGAGAGACAGGAGAGGCAGGCTATTGCTCAAAGAGGTCAGGGTTTGAGCCAAAGAGGAAAAGGCAGCTACAAGGGGAAAGACAAGATAGAGCCGAGTTCTAAAGTACCGGCAGTCCCATTTGATCCAGAGAGGCCGTTGTGTCCTAAGTACAGTAAGCCTCATAGGGGTGAGTGTAGGTTTGGTACTCACACATGCTATCGGTGTAGTACTGCAGGCCATATCGCCAAGGACTGTCCAAGAGGATCGAGTAAAGAGAAGGTGCAGGGTCGCATCTTCACCATGACGAAGGAAGGTATAAACCCTAATTCTTCTGTGATCTCTAGCACTATCTTAATATCAGGCAGGGTAGCTACAACATTGATTGATACAGGGGCTACTCATTCTTTTATGTCTGAATTATTTTTGAGATCTTTGGGTTTAGTTCCTTCTGTTCTTCCCCTCCAATTTAATGTTGTATTGCCTTCTGGAGATGTGTTATGCCTGACGTCTATTATGTATGCGTGTTCTGTTCAAATTGATGAGCGAGTGGTTTATGCTGATTTGATTGTTATTACGATGGTTGCGTTTGATATTATACTTGGAATGAATGGGCTATCAACATATCGTGCAGTGATTGATTGTGTTGCCAAGACGGTGAAATTTGCAGATGATGAAAATAAGGAAGGTATGCTCGCCAGTGCAGGTACTTCGCGGGTCCTTCCTTTTATTTCATGTCTTGAGGCTAAGAAGTTGTTGTTTAGAGGTTGTGATGGGTTTTTGGCTTCGATTGTTGATACGAATAGAATTGTGAGGTTGAATATTGATGATATTGATGTTGTGAGAGAGTTCCCTGATGTATTTGAGGATGATGTGCCGAGTTTATCGCCGGACAGAGATGTAGAGTTTACGATCGATCTAGCCCCGGAACGGTTCCTATTTCCAAAGCTCCGTACAGAATGGCCCCGACAGCGATGAAAGAATTGAAGACGCAGTTGCAGGATCTATTAGATAAAGGTTTTATATGGCCGAGTTCTTCGCCTTGGGGAGCTCTGGTTCTCTATGTCGAAAAGAAAGACGGGTCTTTGCGGCTGTGTATTGATTACAGAGAAATCAATAAATTGACGATCAAGAATAAATATCCGTTGCCACGGATAGATGATCTTTTTGACCATCTGCAGGGGGCTACAATGTTTTCGAAGATTGATCTGCGATCTGGCTATTATCAGCTGAAAGTTAGGGAGTCTGATATCCCTAAGAAGGCGTTTCGTACCAGGTATGGTCATTACAAATTTCTTGTTATGTCGTTCGGTCTGACTAATGCTCCTCCCGTCTTCATGGATCTTATGAACCGGGTGTTCAAGCCGTATTTGGATAGCTTTGTAATTGTTTTCATCGATGATATATTGATCAATTTCAAGACCAGAGAGCTTCATGCAGAGAACCTCAGAGTAGTTCTTCAGTTGCTGAGAGAGAAAAGGCTGCATGCTAAGTTGAAGAAATGTGAGTTCTTGTTGGAGCAGATTTCTTTCTTGGGCCATATTGTCTCGAGGGATGGTATAGCTGTTGATCCAGCAAAAAGCGAGGTGAGACAGAAATGGCTGATCCCTACCACGGTATCAGAGGTACGCAGTTTTCTTGGTTTGGCGGGTTATTACCGTCATTTTATTTCAGATGTTTCAAAAATTGCCCTACCGTTAACTAATCTGACGAGGAAGACTGTGAAGTTTGAGTGGTTCAATGAATGCCAAAGTAAGTTCCAGGAGTTGAAGGATAGGTTGACGACGGCTCCGGTACTTGCACTGCCCTGTGGTGCAGAGGACTTTGTTGTTTATACCAATGCGTCGAAGAAGGGCCTTGGTGCAGTACTGATGCAACATGGTAAGGTTATAGCTTATGCTTCTCGTCAGTTGAAAGACTTCGAGAAAAATTATTCTACGCACAATCTGGAACTGGCAGATGTGGTATTCGCCCTGAAAATCTGGAGACACTATTTGTATGGTGAAAAGTGTGAAATTTTCACGGACCACAAGAGTTCAAGGTATTTGTTTTCCCAGAAAGAACTCAATATGCGACAGAGACGGTGGTTAGAGCTTGTCAAAGATTTTGGTGTGACGATTAGTTACCACCCTGGGAAGGCGAATGTTGTAGCGGATGCATTGAGCCGTAAGTCAAGTTCTTCTTTGAGTTCTATGATCCAGAAGTCGTTGTTGTTAGACTTGCAACGAGAAGAGATAGCTTTGGTAGTATCGGGAACCATTGCACGCTTTTCAGCATTGATCATTCGGGCTACTTTGACGGACAGGATTCGTAGAGAGCAAGCCAATGATGTACAGTTGACAGAGATGAGAGCCAGAGCAGAGGAGAGAAGTAATTCAGAGTTTGGGATGAATAGAGATGGTTTGATGACATTCAGAGGCCGTATATGCATTCCTACTGGTGATGATATTCGGCGAGACGTTTTGACAGAGACACATACCGCGCCATACTCGATACATCCAGGTAGTACCAAGATGTATCAGGATCGTCGAAGACTCTATTGGTGGCAGGTATGAAGAAGGACATTGCCATGTTTATTTCTCAGTGTTTAACTTGTCAGCAGGTGAAAATCGAACACCAGAGACCTGCTGGGACATTGCAGTGATTGCCGATTCATCAATGGAAATGGGAGCACATTACAATGGACTTCGTGATTGGACTTCCGAGAACGCAGAAAGGCTATAACTCTATTTGGATTATCGTTGATCGGTTGACCAAGTCAACGCATTTTCTCCCAGTCAAGACGACGTATTCCATGAACCAGTATGCCGAAGAGTACATAGCTGAGATTGTCGGACTTCAAGGTGTTCCTGTGTTGATCGTGTCTGATCGTGACCCTAGATTTTCTTCAGAGTTTTTGAAAAGTTTACACAGAGCCTTGGGTACACGGTTAGCATTCAGTACAGCATATCATTCTCAGAGCGACGGTCAATCAGAGAGAGTTATTCAGATTTTGGAGGATATGCTCAGAGCTTGTACTATCGACTATCCTGGTAACTGGGATTCCAAACTTCCTCTTGTTGAGTTCACGTACAATAACAGCTACCAGGCGACGATTGGCATGGCACCGTATGAAGCACTTTATGTCAGAAAATGTAGATCCCCCTTGTATTGGGACGAGATTGGTGAGAGAAAAATGTTGGGTCCAGAGTTGGTCCAACAGACAGCTGATGTTGTTGTTGTTATTCAAGAAAGGATGAAGACAGCACAGTCAAGACAGAAGAGTTATGCTGATGTAAGACGAAGGCCTTTGCAGTTTGAGATTGACGATCATGTGTTCTTGAAGATTGCACCTCTTAAAGGTGTGATGCAGTTTGGCAGAAAAGGAAAGTTGAGTCCAAGATTCATTGGCCCATTTGAGATCTTGGACAGAGGCGGTGATCGAGCTTACAGGTGTAGTCTTACCGCCAGATCTTGATAGAGTTCATAATGTTTTTCATGTCTCCATGCTCAGGAGGTATATTGTGAATCCTTCCCATGTTCTTCGTCACGAGCCATTGGATTTGACCCAGAATTTGACGTATCAAGAGATTCAAGTCCAGATTCTGGATCACAAAGTTAAAGTATTGAGAAACAAAGAGATCTGCATTGTTAAAGTCCTTTGGAGGAATCAATTGATTGAAGAAGCCACGTGGGAACCAAAGGATGAGATGAAAGAAAAGTATCCTGAACTTTTTGCGTAGTGACGTCAATTTCCGGGACGAAATTTCTTTAAGGAGGGGAGATTGTAATATCCAAGCTTGGTGATCGGTACGGTTTAAGATTTAATATGTTTATTGACTCCTTGGTTAAGTTTAAATATAGTTTTGATGTTAAGAGTTGAGATTTATGATTTATGGTATTGTGTTTATAGAAGATGTGTGGTAATACTGTAGTGTCGTTGCGAGTAAGACATAAAGGTGTAACTTTCATGTTTTGTATGTTGAGCCAATTGGTATGAGCTAATTGGAGTGGTTAGATAAGACATAAAGGTGTAACTTTCATGTTTTGAGTTTTGTTCAAATCATTGTGGAAGACAAGCCAAAAGCGCCCCGAATTTGTCGTGGGTGTGTCGTCGTTCCTCCAGTGACACATGTTGGGAGATTGAGCATAACTCTTTACTCAGACCTTCAAATGACATGAGGCTAATTGGAGATGCAAGCTAAGACATTGAGCTACAACTTTCATGTCTACCACTTTTTCAAATTATGAAGGGAAGAGGCGTTTCGGAGGCGATCTTTGAGGCAGCTGTGCGCAGAGCGGCGACCGAGCAGTAAGAAATGACCGCCCGAGCGCCACCGGTTCTGAAAATTTGGTCTTGGGCAGTATGGTCCGCGCTAGGGCTGTAGTTTATGACCGCCCGAGCGCCCAGCACAGTACAAAAAACGAGTTTTGGGTATTTGAAGGCTTATAATTGGTTGAGACACAAATTTTCCCTCATTCTTCTCGTTTCTTCAGTTCAAGGGAAAGCTAGGGTTCTCATTTCTTTCTTTTGTCCCTTTGATTCAAGCTTCTAGTTGGGTTATTGAAGTGAGAACAAGATTATTTTGGATTTAAGGAGCTAAGGTAATCTTGCGGTTTTAGTTATTTTTGGATTGAGGTGTTGGGGGAAATTATGGAATTTATGATTGTGTTGGTTTTATGGGTTTTATGATATGGTTATTTGATTATTAAGTTGTTGATGGTTCAATACACGGTTTATTGTTGTAGGATTTATACAAAGAGATTAGAATCAAGCTTTCCATTGGTAGTAAGTGGAATTCATTCCTTGTGCTTACATGAAGTATATGTATTGTATTTCAATGGTTTTAACGTGCTATTCCCTTCCACTTGATTCATGTTTTGTATGGATACACTTTGTTGTATATTAGAGGCTTTTATATATCTCAATTATATAAAAGAGAATGCCAAAGAAAAGGGTACTCAAAGTGTTTGTTTTAATGTCCAAAAGGGAGTTCAAATGATTTATTGGATTGATAAATAGATAGTCAGAGATTGCATGCAATTAGTTGATCAACGACCATAGGCTTATATCCCGACAGAGTTATCGATTTATATCGATGGGATATAGGTACAGAGACAGAGCTACTATTTAGATATCAATTCACCAGAGAAAAGAGAAATACCATCGTTATAGTCATGTTATACTATGTTATTCTATGTTTCAAGAGTTAGATGGCATTTAATGATTTCAAAGTCATGTTTTAAAAAGTATAATATTTATAGATTGTTATGTAAGAGTTCCACTTGCTGAGTTTTATACTCATTCCAATTATTTCATGTGATGCAGATTCTGACAAGCCGGAACGTTGATTGGAACCGAGGTCATATGTACAAAAAGATGGAAGGAAGAAAGATATTTTGTTAGCATTTTGACATGGTCAATACAAAATGATATTTTGTATTTTTATACAACACTTTATTGATCATGTATATACTTTTGGATATATATATTGAAAATGTATTTATGTCAAGAGAATTTTTTAAATCCTTCTTTTCTTTAAGTAAATTTTAAATTCCGCTGTTATTTCATGAAATCAGTCAAGGGTGTTACACAATATAAGTCCAAGGCCATCAGATGTATGCTGAATTGATAGTTCTGAGGATGACTGATTTTAATGTGATATTGGGAATGGATTGGCTCTCGAAGTACAGAGTTACTATTGATTGTGGTATAAAGATGATCAAGTTTGCACCAATAGGAGCTGAACCATTCAGCAAGTGCAGGTATATCCTTACCTCTTCAGATAATCTCTTGTATGAAGGCTTGTAGATTATTACAGAAGGGGTGTCAAGGATATTTAGCATTTGTTTTAGTTAGTGATCCACTGATTCGTGACCTAAAAGATACAGATGTTGTGTGTGAGTTTCCAGAAGTATTTCCTGATGTTGTGGCAGGAACTCATCTGATCTCAAAAGCTCCTTATCGATTAGCTCCTACAGAAATGAAAGAATTGAAATAACAATTACAGGAGCTACTTGATAAAGGGTTTATTAGACCGAGCTTTTCACCGTGGGGTGCACCTGTTTTATTTGGGAAGAAGAAAGACGGTACCCTCCGTCTATGTATTGATTATCGGGAGTTGAACAAAATGACAATAAAAAATAAGTATCCACTCCCCAGAATTGATGATTTGTTTGATCAATTACAAAGAGCTGCCATCTTTTCGGAGATTGATTTACGATCAGGCTATCATCAACTAAAAGTGAAATCAGATGATATTTCGAAGACCGCCTTCCGAACCAGGTATGGGCATTATGAATTCCTTGTAATGCCATTTGGACTAACGAATGCACCAGCTGCTTTCATGGATTTAATGAACAGAATTTTCAAGACATTTTTAGACAAGTTTGTGATTGTATTTATAGATGATATTCTCATCTACTCACGAACTGTAGAGGAACATTGAGAACATCTGAAATTAGTGTTATAAACTTTGAAAGATCAAAATTTGTATGCCAAATGGAAGAAATGTGAATTTTGGCTTCACAAGTATTATTTTTGGGTCATATCATTTCAAAAGAAGGCATATCAGTGGATCCAAGCAAGATTGAAGCTATTATTAACTGGCTACGACCAACTACTGTTACTGAGGTACGTAATTTTCTTGGGTTAACTGGTTATTACCGTCGGTTTATAGCGGGATTTTCCAAGATAGCATTGCTTTTGACTGCTTTCACACGAAAGAATGTGAAATTTGTGTGGAACGAAGCATGTTATCATATTTTCCAAGAGTTAAAGGCAAAACTGACATCAATACCAGTTCTTGCTATTCCAAAAGGACCAGGAGGTTTTGTGGTATATAGTGATGCTTCAAAACAAGGTTTAGGAGCAATTTTAATGCAGCATGGGAAGGTGATTGCTTACGCCTCCAGATAATTGAAAGAATATGAAAAGAACTATCCCACACATGACTTAGACCTGGCAGCAGTGGTATTTGCCTTGAAAATATGGCGCCATTATCTGTATGGTGAGCGGTGTGAAATTTACACGGACCACAAGAGTTTGAAATATTTATTCACGCAAAAAGAACTGAGTATGAAATCGATCAAGAGGGCGTTACATAATCCTTCGCCAATTCCAACCAACGTCGTATGAGCCATCAGATGTATGCTGAATTGATAGTTCTGAGGATGACTGATTTTGATGTGATATTGAGAATGGATTGGCTCTCGAAGTACAGAGTTACTATTGATTGTGACATAAAGATGATCAAGTTTGCACCAATAGGAGCTGAACCATTCACAGTAGCAAGTGCAGGTATATCCTTACCTCTTCAGATAATCTCTTGTATGAAGGCTTGTGGATTATTACAGAAGGGGTGTCAAGGATATTTAGCATCTGTTTTAGTTATTGATCCACTGATTCGTGACCTAAAAGATACAGATGTTGTGTGTGAGTTTCCAGAAGTATTTCCTGATGATGTAACAGGCTTACCTCAAGATAGAGAGATCGAATTTGTAATTGATGTTGTGGCAGGAACTCATCTGATCTCAAAAGCTCCTTATCAATTAGCTCCTACAGAAATGAAAGAATTGAAAGAACAATTACAGGATCTGCTTGATAAAGGGTTTATTAGACCGAGCTTTTCACCGTGGGGTGCACCTGTTATATTTGTGAAGAAGAAAGACGGTACCCTCCGTCTATGTATTGATTATCGGGAGTTGAACAAAATGACAATAAAAAATAAGTATCCACTCCCCAGAATTGATGATTTGTTTGATCAATTACAAAGAGCTGCCATCTTTTCGAAGATTGATTTACGATCAGGCTATGATCAACTAAAAGTGAAATCAGATGATATTTCGAAGACCGCCTTCCGAACCAAGTATGGGCATTATGAATTTCTTGTAATGCCATTTGGACTAACGAATGCACCAGCTGCTTTCATGGATTTAATGAACAGAATTTTCAAGCCATTTCTAGACAAGTTTGTGATTGTATTTATAGATGATATTCTCATCTACTCACGAACTGTAGAGGAACATTGAGAACATCTTAAATTAGTGTTATAAACTTTGAAAGATCAAAATTTGTATGCCAAATGGAAGAAATGTGAATTTTGGCTTGAACAAGTATCATTCTTGGGTCATATTGTAACGACCCATTACAGGCCCAGTGGACTGCCCATACGGCCCACTGCCCCGATCGACCCAAGGCTATCTCGATCTTGGGCTTAGATCCCCTCACGGGCTTTCCATAGGCGTCGTACGGGTTACTCATAGGACTCTCCACACCAGGTTGGTGAAGTGATACCTCCCCAAGTCTCGAACCCATGACCTCCTGGCTTAAGTACATAGTTCAAAGAGACTTGGTACCAATTGAGCTATTACCGCCCTAGCGCCATGTGCAGTGCAAAAACGTGTTTTGGGTGTTTTAAGGTATAAAATCGAGTGAAACTCTTATTTTCCTCATTTCTCTTCTCTTCCTTTCTCTTCTCCATGGATTCTAAGCTAGGGTTCTTCATCTTCTTCTTCTCTTTTCTTTTAATCAAGCAATTAATCTTCAATCCGGCGTTGGAACTTCACCTTTTTAGTGAAAGGAGCAAAGGTAAGTGGGTTTTCTTCTTGTTCTTGAGTTATTGAAGATGGTGGAGTTAGGTCATGATAGTTGTGATTGGTGTAATGGATTAAATGGTCATTTAAGGTTATTATTTGGGTATTGATGGTTAGTTATTGGGTTTATTGTTGTAGGATCAACTTCAAGGTTTAAGAAACCAAGTTCTCCAAGTGTAGTAAGTGGAATCATTTCTTGAATGCATCACATGATCTTATATGTATGTGTTTTGATGATTTTATAATGTTAACTTCTTTCAAATTTCATTCATGATATATATATGTAAATATGTATATATGGTAGTGCAATTATATGCATTTTTGAATGAAAGGAGTTAAACTTTAAATGAAGCCTCTAAGATGTTCGATAAAATGCCTAAATGAAGTTTTATATGATTGAATGATTGGATTGATAGTGATAGTAGCGGTGTTGCCTCTGGCAATTTTAAATCCGCAATGTAATTGGCTAATTAACGATGAAAACATGTACTCTCTTATAAGATGCATTTTATGCAGAGGTACATCTAAGGCCTGAAATTTGATATCACTCTTTTGAACTATTATTGGTAATGGAGGCATGAGGAAGGAAAGGAAAAGTGAAGAAATGCAATGGCAAGAAGCCTCGGACAGAAAAGTTGGCTCCCGAGCGGTAGGAAACGACCGCCCGAGCGCCAGTGCTCAATAGAAGTTTGTTCGGGCAGAAGATGTGGCGCCCGGGCGGTAATTTGTGACCGCCCGAGCGCCAGTGGATATGAACACTCGGGCAGAACGTTCCGCGCCCGAGCGGTAAAGTGAGACCGCCCGAGCGCCAGAGTAGAATAAGTTAAGGCTCGGACAGAACTCTCCGCGCCCGAGCGGTAACTTTCGACCGCCCGAGCGCCGCTTGATTTGTATGACAATGAGACACGTAGCTTAGACATGCAACTTGAGATATATAACGTTGCCACTCATTCAATTTCCCTCAGCAACAGAAACGAGAAGAGCTCCTGGGAAGTTCGAAGAAATCCTTACGCCTTTTATCTTCTATATTTGTGATTTGTGAAAGATCTGTCCGTCCAATTTTGTTTCCGACTTCAGTACTGTGTTCCTATCGACGCCGACTTCAATCGGACGTAAGTTTTCTTAAGTTTTGATATGATCTGAAATTATGGTATTATCAGAATCAGATATGATTCATATATGGTGTTCTTGACGTAGTAGAAATCGGATAATCGAAACCGGATTGAAGAACGGATACCGTATAGAATTGTTATGAATTTCAGAGTTGATTTGACTGAGATTTGATATCAGATTAGTATTATTATTGATTATGAGTTGCGAGAACGGATATCTGTTGATTTGTATTGTTGGGTATATTGAGATTATGCAGTTATGCTGTCGAAACAGAATTTGATTTCGTTCTGATTATATCCAATATTGAATTGATTGGTGTATTGATATTGTACTCCTCGATATTGTCATTCCCAGATTGAGTATTGACAGGCCTTGAGTTCGAGACTTCGACAG
>NC_133306.1:12831783-12842419 GCF_012295235.1 Primulina huaijiensis
AAGAGGGTTAGCAAGAATGAACTATCTTATAAGAACTATCAATTCTTCAGTTAATCAATGAAAATGAATATCATCCCTATGTATTGTTGTATTGTGATTCTTGACGGATGATATTATTGATGTTTCAATGTTTATGAAATGAGAAGAATGATGTTTTCAACAAAATGAAACTGAGGCTACCTACATTTCATGTTTTACAATAAAATGATATATATGTATCTTGTTAGTATTGATTCCATTTGCTGAGTTTTATACTCATTCCAGTTATGTTCATGTGATGCAGGCACAGGTAAGAAATACTGATCATCCCTGAGTTGTCGAAGCGAGAGAAGGGAATATGCCAAACTTTGGAGATTTTGATTGGATGTTATTTTTGATATGTTAAGCTTTTGGATATTTTGGGAAACATTGAAAAGCTTGTTTTGTTTTTGGAAGTAGAATATGTGTAGTTACTGCATTAAATGGTATTTGATGTGTTTGAAAATATTTTGCATGTATTTTATGTGTTGCTTGAGTCAGGTGGCATGTCCTAATTACGGGGAGATGCTGCCCAAATTTTTTTAAATTACACCTTTTCTCCCAATTATGTTTAAAAGTTTCCGCACTGATTATGTATTTTAGTCACGAGTGTTACACATATCATTTCAACAGAAGGCATATCAGTGGATCCAAGCAAGATTGAAGCTATTATTAACTGGCTACGACCAACTACTGTTACTGAGGTACGTAATTTTCTTTGGTTAAATGGTTATTACCGTCGGTTTATAGTGGGATTTTCAAAGATAGCATTGCTTTTGACTGCTTTGACACGAAAGAAAGTGAAATTTGTGTGGAACGTAGCATGTTATCATATTTTCCAAGAGTTAAAGGCAAAACTGACATCAACACCAGTTCTTGCTATTCCAGAAGGACCAGGAGGTTTTGTGGTATATAGTGATGCTTCGAAACAAGGTTTAGAAGTAGTTTTAATGCAGCATGGGAAGGTGATTGCTTACGCCTCAAGATAATTGAAAGAATATGAAAAGAACTATCCCACACATGACTTAGACCTGGCAGCAGTGGTATTTGCGTTGAAAATATGGCGTCATTATCGGTATGGTGAGCGGTGTGAAATTTACAGGGACCACAAGAGTTTGAAATATTTATTCACGCAAAAAGAACTGAGTATGAGACAACGACGTTGGTTGGAATTGGTGAAGGATTATGTAACGCCCTCTTGATCGATTTCATAAAAAAACAGCGGAATTTAAAATTTTCTTAAAGGAAAGAAGGATTTAAAATACATTTCAATATATAATCAAAAGTATATACATGATCAAATAAGCTTTGCAACAAAATACAAAATATCATTTTGATCATGTTCAAAAGTGCTAACAAAATAGCCTTCTTCCTTTCATCTTCTATGCATATGACCTCGGCTCCAATCAAAGTCCTGGCCCGTCACTCTTATCTGCATCACATGAAATAACTGAAATGAGTTTAAGCCTCAGCAAGTGGAGCTCTTACATAGCAATATACATATACCATACTCTGTAAAACGTGGCTTTGAAATCATTAATACCATCTAACTCTTGAAACATGAATAATATAGTAGAACATGAACAATAACGATGATATTTCTCTTTTCTCTTGTGGATTGATATCTAAATAGTATCTCTGTCTCTGTACCTATATCCCATCGATATAAATCGATACTCTGTCGGGATATAAGCCTATAGTCGTTGATCAACTAATTGAATGCAATATCTGGCTATCTATTTATCAATCCAATAAATCATTTGAAATATATCTTGGACATTAAATCAAACACCTTGAATGCTCTTTTCATTTGCATTCCCTTTTATACAATTGAGGCATATAAAAACCTCTAATATACAACAAAGTGTACCAATACATAACATGAATCAAATGAAAGGGAATAGCATGTTAAAACCATTTGAAATACAATATATATAATTCATGTGAGCACAAGGAATGAATTCCACTTACAACCAATGGAAAGCTTGATTTTAATCTCTTGTTACAAAACCTACAACAATAAACCATGAATTGAACCATCAACATCTCAATAATCCAACAACCATACTCTAAAATCCATAAAACCAACACAATCAAACAAACCCAATATTTCTCCCCAACACCAAAATCCAAGAATAGCTAAACCAAAATGTAATGACCATGGACTGTTCCCGATCCAACTAGCGGGAGTCGGTTATCCCATGACAGCATTACTCAATGACTACTCCAGCCCAGGCACTGGAGTTTGTGTCTCCCTAGACTCGAACCTAAGATCTCCTGGACATATAGATACATAGCACAAGTCTGGTACCAATTGAGCTACAGACTTGTGCTAAGTATCTATATGTCCGGGAACAGCCCGGTTCGAGTCTGGAGAGGCACAAGCTCAATTGGTACCAGACTTGTGCTATGTATCTATATGTCCAGGAGATCTTAGGTTCGAGTCTGGGGAAGCACAAACTCCAGTGCCTGGGCTGGAGGAGTCGTTGAGTAATGCTGCCATGGGATAACCGACTCCCGCTAGTTGGATCGGGAACAGCCCATGGGCATTACAATAAAAGGCACCTGTTGATTGTAATGTCCATGGGCTGTTCCCGCTCCAACTAGCGGGAGTCGGTTATCCCATGGCCCATTACTCAATGACTCCTCCAGCCCAGACACTGGAGTTTGTACCTCCCCAGACTCGAACCTAAGATCTCCTTGTCATATAGATACTTAGCTCAATTGGTACCAGACTTGTGCTAAGTATCTATGTGTCCAGGAGATCTTAGGTTCGAGTCTGGGGAGGTACAAACTCCAGTGCCTGGGATGCAGAAGTCATTGAGTAATGGGCCATGGGATAACCGACTCCCGCCAGTTGGATCGGGAACAGCCCATGGGCATTACACAAAAGCTTACCTTAGCTCCTTGAACCCAAAATAAACTTGATCTCACTACAAAGACCCAACAATAAGCTTGAATCAAAGGCACCAAATGAAAGAAATGGAACCCTAGCTTACCCCTTGAGTGAAGAACCGAGAAGTAGAGGAGAGAAATGAGGGAAATTTGTGTCTCAACAAATTTTAAGCCTAAAAATACCCAAAACACGTTTTGTGTACTGTGCTGGGGGCTCGGGCGATCATAAACTACCGCTCGGGCGCGGACCATGCTGTCAAAGACGAAATTTTCAGAATCAGTGGCGCTCTGGCGGTCATTTCTTACCACTCGGGCGCCGCTCTTCACACAGCCGCCTCAAAGATTGCCTCCGAAAAGCCTCTTCCCTTCATAATTTGAAAAAGTGGTAAACATGAAAGTTGTAACTCTATGTTTTGGCTTGCATCTCCAATTAGCCTCATGTCATTTGAAGGTCTGAGTAAAGAGTTATGCTCAATCTCCCAACAATTGTCACTGGAGTAACGACGACACCCACGACAAACTTCGGGGCGCTTTTGGCTTGTCTTCCACAATGATTTGAACAAAACTCAAAACATGAAAGTTACACCTCTATGTCTTTTCTAACCACTCCAATTGGCCTCATACCAATTGGATCAATATACAAATTATCATGAATTTAATCACAACGACACTACAGTATCACCACACATCTTCTATAAACACAATACCATAAATCATAAATCTCAACTCTTAACGTCAAAACCATATATAAACTTAACCAAGGAGTCAATAAACATATTAAATCTTAAACCGTACCGATCACCAAGCTTGGATATTACAATCTCCCCTCCTTAGAGGAATTTCGGCCCCGAAATTGACGTCACTGCGCAAAAAGTTCTGGATACCTCTCTCTCATCTCATCCTCTGGTTCCCACGTAGCTTCTTCAATCAAATGATTCCTCCAAAGGACTTTAACAATGCTGATCTCTTTGTTTCTCAATACTTTAACTTTGTGATCCAGAATTTGGACTGAAATCTCTTGGTACGTCAAACTCGGCGTCAAATCCAATGGCTCCTGTCGAAGAACATGGGAATGATTCGCAATATACTTCCTGAGCATGGAGACATGAAAAACATTATGAACTCTATCAAGATCTGGCGGTAAGGCTAACCTGTAAGCTCGATCACCGACTCTGTCCAAGATCTCAAATGGGCCAATGAATCTTGGACTCAACTTTCCCTTTTTGCCAAACCGCATCTGTAGAACCCGTAACTTGGACTGCGCATAAGCCATGCATAATTTCTAGTATTTAAATTAAAATGATTTTTATTGAATGAGTATTTAAAGTCTTTTCTTTAAATTTATTTATTTTACGTAGTAGTTTAATTGTCACCTTTTCAGTTAAATAAGTGAGGCCGGACTGGAGATGAAGTATTGAGATAAGTTAATAAAGACTTATTTAAGAAGTGGTAATTTAGCATGTTAGTAAATATAATTTTAAAAAAAGTTGGCATGCATGCAAGTTATTGAATTTCCTTGGTATTTTATTAAATTGTTTTAAAACATTAAATGCATATTTATTTCATTAATCATGTGTTTAATTTTATTTATGCATTTTATGCATAATTATTACATGGTAGAATTTATTTCATGAAATTTTAAAGGTTCATGCATTAAAGATTTTTTTAGTTGAATTTCGCGATCGAACGAGGAACAGAGACCGGAGAATTTTCAGGAAAATTATTTTTATTACACGATTAATTTTTATTAATTAATATAAGATTTTTTGAAGGTATTTTTCAAGAATTGGGATTTATTGGGTATTTTTACCCGCAGGGTTTTAATTTTTAACGGTACGCAAATTTTAGCGAATCGGGGAACTTTTTGAAGGTTCGGCTAATATTATCAAAAAATTTTCAACACAAAATATTTTTCGGGAGTGTGTTTGGATTTAATGGGCCTATTTTTAAGCTTTTTGGACTTAAAACTCTTTTTATTTTAATTAAGGCTCATTAGTACACATTTTAATTAACCTAAACTACAATTAAACTAAACCTAAAACTACCCTACCTATTAAATCAACCGACACCCTCACTCTCACCAACCGACACCCCACAATTTCAGAACCCCTCTCCTCGACTTCCACAACAAAAAATTCAAGAAAACCATCGGCCATTTCAATTCTTGCAACGGATAATTCTCCCGGCGCTCATTCTTCGATCTCCTCGCTTCTATAACGTCTAAGGCACGCATTGTATCTATTTTTTTCTGCATCTCACATGTTATTTATGCTGTTGAATGCATGATGCATGAAAACTCTAGATCTTGCAACAAGGATTGCAAAGCTTTCGATTTTCCTTCATGTTTCTTTCAATTTTTTTAAACGTTGCTCACGTCTTCTTGTTACTGGACAAGGGGCTGTTGTGATGTGTGTTTAAGAGGCTGATAATGGTGTCAAGATGTGTTTGTGGGAGCAAAACCTATCGTGGTTGCTGCGAGGGGAAAGATCGAGGGTAGCGGGTGGGGGCTCGTGGGTGCTCGTTGGGGCTGTGGCTCGCGTGGGGTGGGATTGGCGGTGCAGAGGCTAAACCGGGACTTGGACCAGACCCTGGTGTGTCTGAGTCACGACCAAGGGAGGCCCAACTACCGCTGGAATCACCAGAAGCGCAGACAGCATGTAATCAAGAAGAGAAGCTCGGGAAGGGCGTTGGCGAGTGCTATCGATCGGGGCTGTCGTGTAGGCTTGCATGGGAGGTTAGCTGTGGGTACCCGGACGCTAATCATGTTCTTAATCATCATTGGGACAATTTAATCAATTATAAGAAACAGGGTCTAAATTTTTTTTTTAATTGCGGAACGTAATGGTATTCAATCTAATTATAGATATCAGTATAAAGGTACAAGTCTTGTACAACATACAGTCATCTAAATATAAGGTTCAACAACTAATTATCAAGTGTTCAAACCCTATTTACATTGAAGTCCGTAGTCTCCACTCTAATCACGATCTCTCCTCATCTCTTGGACCCTAATCCTGTCCCACCTGTTGCCATGCACACATACAAACACGACAACAGCCAGATAATTCCGGTGAGAAATACATCCCAGTATAAATCAACAAAACATGCAATCATATAATCGATATAAAAGCATGAAACAAATATCAATAACATGTATTAAATCTGAATACATAAATTGATATAAAACTGTAACTAACTCGTGACACTACAGCTCAGACTAGACTCATTCCTAGTCTAGGGATCCCGGTTTCCAGACGTTGGCATACTATATCGAATCTCAGTAATAGAAGTAAATCCACTCCTAATCAAACATCGATATAAACCAAACATCTAGTGTCTTGACCTATCCGTCAAAGACTTTGGCACCTCCGCCAATAACTCCTCTGTGACAATGTGCAATGGGCCAGTGACTACTCTATCACAGTCTGGCACCTCTGTCACAAGACCAATCGTCTAATCACGCTTTCTATAAATCAATCGAACAAGCATATCAATTCAAATCAATGCATATAATAACAATAAGTATGTGGTTTAGGGAAACTCAAGTTATATCTAACTCGAGTCATTCTCCCGGGTTCGACATTGACTTATACCTTTCTTTCGTACTCTCGGTCTGAAGCAATATAAGTGCTGAACTCAAGACTGTCTCTGTAAATCTGAAATGACATATTGAGAATAATAATATAACCATTCCATTCCCAAGTAAATATTGAATCTGATTAATCTGAATTTAATTCAAATCAACGACATAACGGCACAATCTCGATATCCCCGTCAATACAATATCACCAGATATCTTTTACAAATCAGAACCCACATCCATTACATTTTGTAACCAAGCCATAACTCAAATCTATTCAATTCCCAATCAATATAATCAGAAAATCATAATAATTCCATAAGCAATCCGTTTTCTGATATGACTTCGATTCTACGTTTTCTCGTATATCAAGAACATCATATATGTATTATATTCAATTCCATCAATATCATAATCTCAAATGATAATAAAACTCAATGAAACTTACGTCTTGTTGTAGCTCGTGTCGAGAGGAGTACGGTACCGTGTTCGGATTCAAATTCTAATAATCGGATCGAACAAAATCTCAAATTAAACTCAAAGAAAGCTTAAGGGAATTTGAAGGGAATTCTCGCTGATCTTGCTTCTGAATTCGTGATGAATGAATTGTATATATATATCAATTGCATGGCTAAAGGACAAGTGTCCCACTCAAATTTTCATATTTGCACTTTAGTCCCTCAACTTTTCACTATTTGCAAATCGGCCCTCGCTCAATCTTTTAATTCAATTTCAATCCTAATTAATTACAAAAATCGTGGAATCTAATTCATCATTCCAAAATTCTTAAATTAAATAATCTCGGATTAAAATGATATAATCTCGAGCCTTACATTAGTTGTGGTTCCTTTGGGTCCAGTAGAGTCCTAGGGTGGTCTAGGAGAGGTGTGTCAAGAGCTGGTTCGCTTGGTTGTGGACTAGGAGAGAAATCGTGGGGAGGCGTTGAGCTTGGGTTCGAGTGGGGCTATGGTGAATGGTGCAGCAGCTGTCGGGTCTTGGTCGAGGGGTTTAGGTGTCTAATCTTGATGAATTTAAGGCATTATAAATGTTTATTAAGTGTGGAGAAAAGTTGGGAAAAGTTTGGTTGAGTTTCGGTTCGATTCGGGTTAAAATCGGGACCTCGGTACAAGTTTTAAAATGATTCGGTTATGTGGGAACCCGGACGCTAATCATGTTCTTAATTGTCATTGGGACTAATTAATCAATTATAATAAACAGGGTCTAAAATTTTTTTTTTGTAAATATAATATCAAATGCGGAACGTAATGGAATCACTCTACTATACATATCAGTATAAGAGTAAAGTACAAGTCTTGTACTATATACAATCATTTACAAACTAAGGTTCAACTACTAAATATCAAGTGTTCAACCCTATCTCAGATCAAGTCCGTAGTCTCCACTCTAATCACGATCTCTCTCTCCATCTCCTCGACCCTGAACCTGTCCCACCTGTTGTCATGCACACATACAAACACGACAACAGCCGGATAACTCCGGTGAGAATAAATCCCAGTATAAATCAACGAAACATGCAATCATATAATTAATATAAAGCATGAAGCAGATATCAGATATATATCAAATTCTAAAACATAATTAATATCAAGCTATCAATCATAATCGTGACTCCACGACTCAGACTAGACTCAATCCTAGTCTAGGGATCCCGGTTTCCAGACGTTGGTATTCCTATATCGACCAACAGTAATAGAAGAAACTCCGATTCTATCCACGTCGATATAACCAAACATCCAGTGTCTTGACCTATCCGTCACAGACTGTGGCACTATCGCCAATACACTATCTTGTGACATCGTGCAATGTGCCCGTGGCGATCCCGCCACTATCAGGTACTTCTGTCACAAGATCACTCGTCTAATATTCGTCTAACACATGCTCTCTATACATCAATAGAACAAGCATATCAAATCAAATCAATGCAAATAATAACAAATAGTATGTGATTTAGGAAAACACAAGTATATCCTACTTATGTCGATCTCCCAATACCACATTGACTTATACCTTGCTTTTGTTGCAGTTCTGCCGACGTTCACGTCTGGAATTCAAAGTCTGCCAACACACGATCTGGCAATGGACAATATCAATTAATCTCATATCAATATACTGTTCAAATCAATACCAATCTGATCAATCTGGATTTAATTCAAAATCAGCGGCATAACGGAACAATCCCGATATCCCCGTCAATACAATCTCAACAGATATTAATTACAATCCATAACCAATATCCAATACAATCTGTAATCAATCAATAATCCAAATCTGTTCAATACCATTCCATATAATCTGAAAATTCATAACAAATCCGTAATCAATCTGTTTTTTAATCTGACTTCGATTCTACGATGTCTAACATGTCAAGAACATCATATATGAATCCTATTCAATTCTGACAATAGCATAATTTCAAAACATATCAAAACGTAACAAAACTTACGTCCAGTTGGAGCCTGCGTCGATAGGAACACAATACCGAAGTCGGATTCAAAATCTAACGGACGGATCGAAATATAAAGGCGGAAGGATTTTTCACACTTCTCCAGAAGCTCTTCTCGATTCTTTCTGATGGCATGAGCGACACTGCCAAGTTGATAGATATATATATTGCATGTCTAGAGCTAGATGGCTTTTCCTTTCACGCAACACATCTCGCGCATATGCGCGACATCACTCGGCGCATATGCGCGAGACATTATGTCTCGGCGCGTAGCATGCACAGCGCCTCGCGCATATGCGCGCCCCTGCTCGGCGCATATGCGCGAGGTTCTCTGGAATTGCACTTGATTCATCGCACAACTTGCGCATATGCGCGCCCTTCTCGGCGCACATGCGCCACAACCTCTGGAATCAACATTCTGAAATCCAGCCTCTCGCGCATATGCGCGCCCTGTCTCGCGCATATGCGCGAGAAGTTCTGTCTCGCACATATAGCTCCCGAACAACTGGCGCATATGCGCGCACCACTTCCGCGCATATGCGCCAGAACCTCTGGCCTCACTTTCCTCTTACTCATACATGATCTCCATTCATGCCTCGGAATGGTCCGTCTATCATCATATAAATTTATCGATAAATCATCTCAGATTATCAGGATAAAAATCTCGGGCATTACAGGTACCGCACCCACGGTCGTTGATTTCAGAAATTTGGTTGAGGTGCCGAAGGCACACCGCACCCGTGGTGAGATATGTAGCGCACCCGCGCTGCATGAATAGTAGAAGCGTGTTTCGAGATTTTAAGTGTTTAAATGGATGAGTTGGTCTCATTTTTCTCATTCTTTCCCCTCATTCTCGATTCTTCAGTCCTTGGGAGAGCTAGGGTTCCATTTCCTTTCTTTTCCTTCCTTTGATTCAAGTATCTTGTGGGAGTTTTGAAGTGTAAGCAAGGTTTTTGTTGGATCAAGAAGCTAAGGTAAGCTTGTGGTATAGTTTATTGTTGGATTTTGGTGTTGGGGAAATCATGGGTTTGTTGATGGTGTTGGTTTTATGGATGATATGTTATGGGTTTGTGTTTATTGGGTTATTGTTGTAGGTTGTATACCAAGAGTATAGTAGCAAGTGTTGCAAGCGTTGTAAGTGGAATTTCATTTCTTGTGGTCACATGATAATATATGTATTGTGTTTCAATGGTTTTAAAGTGTTATTCCCTTCCATTTGATTCATGCTATGTATTAATACAACTTGTTGTATATTAGAGACATTCTTATGTCTCAATTATGTTAAAGGGAATACAAAAGAAAATAGAGTCTTCAAAGTGTTTGTTTTAATGCCAAAGAGAGAATTCAAATGTTTTATTGGATTGATAGATACATAGTCAGAGATTGCATGCAATAAATTGATCAACGACCATAGGCTTATATCCCTCAGAGTTATCGATTCATATCGATGGGATAGAGGCACAGAGACAGAGATACTATATAGATATCAATCCAACAGAGAAAAGAGAAATACCATCGTTATTGTTATTCATTCTATGATATTCATGTTTCAGAGTTGATGGTATTTAATGTTTTCAAAGCCACGTTTTACAGAGTATGGTATATGTACATTGCTATGTAAGAGTTCCACTTGCTGAGTTTCATACTCATTTCAGTTATTCATGTGATGCAGATAAGAG
>NC_133306.1:12845384-12861517 GCF_012295235.1 Primulina huaijiensis
GCTATTATAATAATTATGGTGCATGCTTGGTTTAAAGGAATTAAGAGAGAAAAAGTAAGAAAGTGAAGAGCACTCCGCCTCCGCCGCGCCGCGTCGTTATTTCGTTTGTTTTCTGTCAAAACAAACCAAGGCATGTTTATATCATCTTTCACTCTTCAATCAAGCCATATAGGTATTTTTAAATATCGCAAGTACATGATTTTAATGCAAGAAAATCGAAATTGTTCATATTCAATTATGTTATTTAATTATATTACGTGAAAAATATTCATTTTGAGATTTATGCGATATTGCTTGTGGTCACTTTACTATCATGGGATTATTACTTCACCCGGTCGCCAGTTACCGGTGAGTTCAGTTTGGTACCACCCGGTCGCCAGTTTCCGGTCAGTTCAGTTCAGTTCAGGGGCCACTTGCGTAGACCATAATCTCACCAGAAAATTATTACATGCTATTTCATTACAGGGCTCCAAAGATCAAACATTTTCACCATGATTTTCAGTCCAGTTATGCACGTATTAATCATGACACGATATTTTACGTTATACCTCACGACATGATATTTTCACTTGCATGAAATTTTATTATTTATTTACTCGTTATTTACGATATATGCATGCTGAGTCTTTAGACTCACTAGACTTGATTGTTGTAGGTACCGATGATGCAGGGACCGAGGGCGGGGACCAGTGAGCTAGCTTGGGTCGGCAGTAGTGGAACCCGAGAACCTCATGTTTTTAGCATTTACTATTTTGACTCAAACAAATTTCTTCGTTGTTGAATAGTTTTAAATTATTATCTTGCAAACAAACATTTACTTCCGTTGCTATTTTGAATGGTTAAACTTTTATCAGTTATTTATTTATTAATGAGGCATTTTAATTAATTAAAAAAAATTTTAAATTTTCCGCAAATTTTCAAGTACGTATTTAGAGCCTCTACAGCTGGTATCAGAGCCTATGTTCTTGTAAAGGGTTGTACTACTACTGACCACGAGAAGCTCATGAAGTCACGTCTTCGGTCTGTAAGTTTTACATTCATGCATTTTATTTAAAGCCGGAATAATTTTAACTGCATGTTCTCATGAAGTATTTTTACGTTTAGATTTTAATCGTTCAATATTTATTTACATTTAAATAATTTATGGAATTATGCATGTTGTTTACGTATGGGTTATTTATGGAACTGTATGCCTCCTAGACGCTAAGTTGGACGCCCGCGCGGTGATGATGAGCCTTGTCATGAGGACAAGGAGGAGCAGAGACAGGAGGGGAACGGACCTCCACCCCCTCCACCAAATATGAATGCCCAAATGCTAGCTGGTATGACTCAGTTCTTCGCACAGTTTGCGAGGAACAATGCTGTGGCGACCAGGCCGACAGGGCCTGAGGCTGTCTACGAGAGATTCATGAAGATGCGTCCTAAGGAGTTTTCAGGGACGACAGACCCCATGATTTCCGAGGGCTGGATCAAGTCCCTTGAATTTATCTTCGAGTTCATGGAGCTTGGAGATGCAGACAGAGTCCGGTGTGCCAGCTACTTATTCGGAGGAGATGCCCGCTTATGGTGGGAAGGAGCATCAGTAGCCCTGAACTTGGCTGCGCTGAGTTTGCACGCTTCACGGAGGTATTTTGCTCCAAATATTTTACTGATGAGGTGCGTTCGCGTTTGACCAGGGTGTTTATGACCCTGAGGCAGGGAGAGCTGACTGTTACGGAATTCATCCGTAAGTTTGAGAGGGGCTGTCACTTTTAGCCCTTGATTGCGAATGATGCGGGTGCCAAGCTGAGGCACTTTCTTGATGGACTGCGGCCGATCTTACGCCGCGATGTTAGGGTTGTTGGCCCTACTACTTTTGAAGTTGCCTTTTCTAGAGCTCTTGCCGCACAGCAAGATCTGATTGACATTGAGAGGGATCGCTTGGGTAAGCGACCAGTCCAGGTACCACACTGCCCTCCTCCTCAGCAGCAGAATAAGAGGCCTTTCCACGGCCCACACGGAAATGGCGGTCAGCAGCTGCAGCGGGGACGCGCAGTCCCTAAGACCTTTGAGCAACCAGTTTGTCCCAAGTGCACTCGCCGCCATGCTTGAGTATGTATGTATGGCTCAGGGAAGTGTTACAAGTGTGGTATCCCAGACCACGTGCTGACGCAGTGCCCTCAGAGGAACCTGCCTACCCAAGGCAGGGTGTTTGCTTTCCGTGCAGCGGAGACGAACCCGGAGACCATGCTTCTGAGAGGTACCTTTAAGCTTTAAATTAATATTTGAATTTCAATGTTTCGGGAATCGGGATTAAGATTTTGAACTTAGAAATTGCGATAGGATTGCATGCTCTACTCAATATTGTTTTGGGGAAACTAGGCTAGAAGAACTGTGACCTTCGCATGTCTATAAGTTAGTCCTTGTAACTATTGGGTTAGCATGATATTCCAACCTTTCAGGTAGAATTTTTATAGTCTGTTTCGCTACGGAAGCCTTGATAGATTCAGGGTCTACCCATTCGTTCATCTCAAAGGTCTTTGCGAATTTCCTCAAACTTAAGACCATCGGGCTTGATACAGCGTTTTTAGTGGTATTACCCTCTGGAGAGGAGATGACAGCTATGAATGTGATCCGAGACATAGACCTCGAGCTCCATGGCAATCTTGTTTATGCGGATCTTATTGTATTGCCAATGCCAGAGTTTGACATCATTTTGGGAATGGATTGGCTACTGAGTAACAGAGTTTTGATCGACTTCCAGCGGAGATCTGTTCTAGTCCGACCGCCAGGGATGGAGCAATTCCTATTTGAACCAGACAGGTACTTTCCTTTACCGCGCATTATGCCTTATGTTCAGGCTAGAAAGCTCATGCATAGAGGGTGTCGGGCATTTTTAGCAACCTTTATATCTGTCCCCGAGGCACCCAGTCAGTCAGCCGCAGATGTTCCGATTGTCAGAGATTTCTTAGACGTTTTTCCCGAGGACGTCTCTGGTATGCCACCCGAGCGAGAGGTGGAGTTTTCTATTGAGCTTATGCTAGGTACCGCACCGATATCAAAAGCACCGTACCGATTAGCACCGACAGAGATGGCAGAACTCAAGAAGCAGATTCAGGAACTTCTTGACAAGGAGTTCATCCGCCCGAGTTGTTCACCATGGGGCGCGCCAGTTTTGTTTGTGAAGAAGAAGGATGGCTCGATGAGGCTCTGCATTGACTACCGGGAATTGAACAGGGTTACAGTGAAAAACAAATACCCACTCCCGCGGATTGAGGATTTATTTGATCAGTTGCAGGGAGCTTCAGTATTCTCCAAGATTGATCTGCGTTCTGGTTATCACCAGTTGAGGGTGAAAGACGCCGATGTTTCGAAGACTGCTTTCAGGACTCGTTATGGCCACTACGAGTTCCTTGTGATGCCGTTCGGTTTGACGAATGCGCCAGCGATCTTCATGGATCTCATGAATCGCGTATTTCAGCCGTATCTTGATCAGTTCGTGAAAGTATTCATAGACGACATTCTTGTCTACTCAAAGAATCACGAGGATCACAGCAGACACCTGACCACAGTGTTGCAGACCTTGCAGAAGCACAAGTTATTCGCAAAGTTCAGTAAGTGCGAATTCTGGTTAGAGAAGGTGGCGTTCTTAGACCACATTGTTTCTAGCAGCAGTATTGAGGTAGACCCAGCAAAAGTTGCAGCAGTCAGAGATTGGGTTGTGTCGCAGAATGCATCTGAGATCCGCAGTTTTCTTGGGTTAGCAGGATATTATCGGAAATTCATTCAGGGATTCTCTTCTATTGCCGTTCCACTCACATCATTGACCAAGAAGAATGCTAAATTGTGCGGAGCGAGGAGTGTCAGAAGAGCTTCGATACTTTGAAGCAAGCTCTTATCTCAGCACCAGTTTTGGCTATGCCATCAGGGCCAGGAGATTTTGTTCTGTATACCGATGCTTCGAAGTTCGGTCTAGGAGCAGTATTGATGCAGCATGGAAAGGTAATAGCATATGCTTCTAGACAGTTGAAAACTCCAGATAAGAATTACCCTACCCATGATCTAGAGTTGGCCGCCGTGGTTTTTGCCTTGAAGATTTGGAGGCATTATTTGTATGGAGAGAAGTGCCAGATCTTTACCGGCCACAAGAGTCTCAAGTACTTCTTTACGCAGAAAGAGCAGAATATGCATGAGAGGCGATGGTTGGAGCTTGAGAAGGATTATGACTGTGTCATTAGCTACCACCCGGGTAAAGCTAATGTAGTTGCGGATGCATTGAGCAGAAAAGTCGCAGTGATAGCTCATTAGACGATTCATAGACCTCTTCAGTCTGAGATGCAGAGGTTTGATCTAGCGACATATCCTCGAGGTAGAGTTCCCCGTCTATCTACCTTGACTATCCAGTCTTCTCTCATTGACCGTATTCGCAGTAGTCAGCCAGCAGATGAGCAGTTGGCAAAGTGGAAGCAGCGAGATGAGGCCAAGGGCAGTGTCTTGTATACAGTTAGTGACGGTATTGTCAGATATCGATACAGGATATGGGTTCCTAGCAGTGATTCTATCCGATCAGATATTCTATCAGAGGCCCATATGTCGCCGTACTTGATTCATCCAGGGAGTACGAAGATGTACAAAGACCTGCAGTTATTGTAGTGGTGGCCAGGAATGAAGAAGGATATCAGACGTTTTGTATCCGAGTGTCTGACTTGTTAGCTAGTGAAGGCAGAGCATCAGTGACCAGCAGGTTTGCTCAAGCCTCTCCCTATTCCCGAGTGGAAGTGGGAGAATGTTACCATGGACTTTGTAACCGGTTTACCGAAGTCAGTCAGAGGATCTAATGCTATCTGGTGATTGTCGATCGTCTTACCAAATCAAGCACTTCTTGCCTATCAAGACGACTTTCACTATGGTTTTGTATGCTGAGTTGTATATTCGGGAGATAGTCCGACTTCATGGTATTCCCGTTTCTATCGTATCTGACAGAGACCCTAGATTCACTTCCTCGTTTTGGAAGAGTGTGCATTCGACCATGGGTACGAAGTTGCTGTTTAGCACAGCTTTCCATCCGCAGACAGATGGACAGTCGGAGCGAGTTATTCAGATTTTGGAGAATCTTCTCCGTGCTTGTGTTATCGATTTCTCCGGGAGTTGGGAGTCGAACTTGCCATTAGTGGAGTTCACCTATAACAACAGCTTACAGTCGTCTATAGGAATGGCTCCGTATGAATCGTTGTATGGTCGCAAGTGTAGATCTCCTGTTCATTGGGATGAGGTAGGAGAGAGAGCCGAGCTGGGTCCAGAGATTATTCAGCAGGCTGTCGATGTAGTAGCCCAGATCCGTGACAGGATGAGGACTGCTCAGAGTCGACAGAAGAGTTATGCGGACCAGCGGAGGAGAGATTTAGAGTTCGCCGGGGGCGACCATGTCTTTGTGAAAGTGGTACCTATGAAGTGTGTCATGCGATTTGGGAAGAAAGGGAAGCTCAGTCCGAGATTCATTGGACCATTCGAGATCCTTGACAGAGTTGGGACGCTAGCTTATCATGTTGCTCTTCCGCCGAATCTGGCCGGAGTACACAATGTGTTCCACGTCTCTATGCTGAGGAGGTATATGGCAAATACTTCGCATGTTCTGAACTTCGAGCCGTTGCAGCTTACTCCAAACCTCTCTTATGAGGAGAGACCAGTGCAGATTCTAGACAGACAGGAAAAGAAGCTTCGGAACAAACTGGTTAAGTGAGTTAAAATCAAGTGGCTTAACCATTCAGATGAGGAAGCTACGTGGGAATCTGAGCCAGAGATGAGGAGCCGGTACCCAGAGCTATTCGGTGACTTTAATTTCGAGGACGAAATTTCTTTTAAGGGGGGAGGATTGTAGAACCCGTAACTTGGACTAAGTATAAGCCATGCATAATTTCTAGTATTTAAATTAAAATGATTTTTATTGCATGAGTATTTAAAGTCTTTTCTTTAAATTTATTTATTTTACGTAGTAGTTTAATTGTCACCTTTTCAGTTAAATAAGTGAGGCCGGACTGGAGATGGAGTATTGAGATAAGTTAATAAAGACTTATTTAAGAAGTGGTAATTTAGCATGTTAGTAAATATAATTTTAAAAAAAGTTGGCATGCATGCAAGTTATTGAATTTCCTTGGTATTTTATTAAATTGTTTTAAAACATTAAATGCATATTTATTTCATTAATCATGTGTTTAATTTTATTTATGCATTTTATGCATAATTATTACATGGTAGAATTTATTTCATGAAATTTTAAAGGTTTATGCATTAAAGATTTTTTTAGTTGAATTTCGCGATCGAACGAGGAATAGAGACCGGAGAATTTTCAGGAAAATTATTTTTATTACACGATTAATTTTTATTAATTAATATAAGATGTTTTGAAGGTATTTTTCAAGAATTGGGATTTATTGGGTATTTTCACCCGCAGGATTTTAATTTTTAACGGTACGCAAATTTTAGCGAATCGGGGAACTTTTTGAAGGTTCGGCTAATATTTTCAAAAATTTTTCAACACGAAATATTTTTCGGGAGTGTGTTTGGATTTGATGGGCCTATTTTTAAGCTTATTGGACTTAAAACTCTTTTTATTTTAATTAAAGCTCATTAGTACACATTTTAATTAACCTAAACTACAATTAAACTAAACCTAAAACTACCCTACCTATTAAATCAACCGACACCCTCACTCTCACCAACCGACACCCCACAATTTCAGACCCCCTCTCCTCGACTTCCACAACAGAAAATTCAAGAAAACCATCGGCCATTTCAATTCTTGCAACGTGATAATTCTCCCTGCGCTCGTTCTTCGATCTCCTCGCTTCTATAACGTCTAAGGCACGCATTGTATCTATTTTTTTCTGCATCTCACATGTTATTCATGCTGTTGAATGCATGATGCATGAAAACTCTAGATCTAGCAACAAGGATTGCAAAGCTTTCGATTTTCCTTCATGTTTCTTTCAATTATTTTAAACGTTGCTCACGTCTTCCTGTTACAGGACAAGGGGCTGCTGTGATGTGTGTTTAAGAGGCTGATAATGGTGTCAAGATGTATTTGTGGGAGCAACACCTATCGTGGTTGCTGTGAGGGGAAAGATCGAGGGTAGCGGGTGGGGGCTCGTGGGTGCTCGTTGGGGCTGTGGCTCTCGTGGGGTGGGATGGGCGGTGCAGAGGCTAAACCGGGACTTCGACCAGACCCTGGTGTGTCTGAGTCACGACCGAGGGAGGCCCAACTACTGCTGGAATCACCTGAAGCGCAGACCACATGTAATCAAGAAGAGAAGCTCGGGTAGGGTGTTGGCGAGTGCTATCGATCGTGGCTGTCGTGTAGGCTTGCATGGGAGGTTAGCCGTGGTTCCTTTGGGTCCAATAGAGTCCTAGGGTTGTCTAGGAGAGGTGAGTCAAGAGCTGGTTCGCTTGGTTGTGGACTAGGAGAGAAATCGTGGGGAGGCGTTGAGCTTGGGTTCGAGTGGGGCTATGGTGAATGGTGCAGCAGCTGTCGGGTCTTGGTCGAGGGGTTTAGGTGTCTAATTTTGATGAATTTAAGGCATTATAGATGTTTATTTGGTGTGGAGAAAAGTTGGGAAAAGTTTGGTTGAGTTTCGGTTCGATTCGGGTTAAAATCGGGACCCCGGTACAAGTTTTAAAATGATTCGGTTAAGTTATGAAATAGGCTTGAGTTTTCGTCTAAGAATGCTTTTAAATATGTTTTGGGACATTTTAAGGAGTTTGGTAAGATTCGGGTCAAAATAATGAGTTTTGGATTTATCCGGGATTTAATCATCATACGAAACGTTAATTAAAGAATTAATTGAAACACATAGATTTAAGCTTAATAAAATTATGTAAAATTATATTTAAGCTCAAATAATTATTAGAAGCTTAAGTTTATAATTTGGGAATTTTATGCTAAGATTTGATTTAATTCGAGATTAAAACACAATAATATGTCATATTTATATATCAATTTAAAAGTTATCGATTTAGGCCAAATAAAAATATGAGAAAATTTATGTAGGCTTAAATAATTATTTGGGACTTGTTAGAGTTAATGGCATTAAGAAAATGTCAAAAACGTGAAATTTTAAGTCTAGGGGCAAAATGTTCATTTTTGCACCCGGGGTGAGATTTTGGTCAAGGCAGCGCCCTGAGCACAAATCATGATATTTTTAAAAGTTCATGCATCATGTTTACGATTGTTTTTCGCTATTATAATACTAATGGTGCATGCTTGGTTTAAAGGAATTAAGAGAGAAAAAGTAAGAAAGTGAAGAGCACTCCGTCTCCGCCGCGCCGCGTCGTTATTGTTAGAGTATGTGCACGTCGAGCCAAGTGTTGGCCGAGTGTTCACAATGAAACTCTATGTATAAACAGTCTTTATTTTAATAATATTTGAAATTATTGTTTTGGCACTTCTTTATCAGTATACTCCTGCTAGTTGCATAGATAAAGTCCTTGAATATACAAATAGTAGAAAGAATATGAGATGCTCATATGATGAGTATCATGAAACTCATATTTGGAATACTGTATATTCTAAACAGTTCCTAGTCGATTTAGCCGCCGCTAAGAAGGATATAGGCCGCTCGAGTTCGAGACTAGTATCTGCGATGTGAGTACCATGTTTCATTGGTAGGGGACATTGTGATGTCCGAGCATGCAGATAGGTGCTCCTTGTAGAGTGCACTGAACAACCCTCCATAAAGGATTTTCCAAGTGGTTCTCACTTATCGAGTGGAAAAGTCCTAGTTTATGGTTGTACACCATTAGTCCTTATGACCCGGGACAACATTGAGACTCTATGTGCTAGAATTACACTTTGACTTGTTTACCGACTCTCATGGGGTCATCAGGTGGCAAGGTTGGGTGTTCTGTCGAAACATATAGGAGTCGATGCATTGTAGTCGGGGATTCACCGCTTACCTACGGGTATGGATATCCTATGTGTTTTTCATGTATATGTAGTTTGAAATCTCTGATCAGAGTATGGTGGTAATTATGAAAGGGGTTTCATAGATTACACCATCGATGCAACTACGACATGACACATAGTATCGATTCATTGACAACTCTCGATAAACCAATGGTTGTCGAATCGGTCGGGATATATGAGATGAAGGGACCGTACTGTACGCTAACCATAATTGAATGGTTCTTGCAGGCACTATCATTTGATACCTAGGGAATCATGTAAGCGATGCTGCTAGACGTTTAACATGATTGGTTGGGTACTATCAGACTTGAGTTCTGACGTTCTTATTATCAAGGAGTTGATAAGTAAGAATGGAGCAATTGGGGTATGCTCGAATAAGGACATGTTTAGTCCGAATCACATGGAGATGTGAACCCGCGGCTAGTTGTATCAATGAACCATTGAGGGCCACACAAGTACTAGCTTTCTAGATCCCGATGAGAAGTAAAATAGTTCAATGTGTTGAACGGCTTATAAATGAGTTTATAAGCGTAAAGAAAATGGAAGTATGACTTCTATGAGAGAAATGTAAATTTTAATTTATGGAAGTGTTCCTAAATTAAAATTTGGCCAAGTAAATAATGTATTTGAAAATTGTGATTTTCATAAACATTATTATGGACTAAATTAAATTAATTCAAGTGTTGAATTAATTAAACACTAGTGGACCTAGTAGAGTCCAAATAATTAAATTAATTCAAGTGTTGGATTAATTAAATCATATTGAGTCTTGTAGAGCTCAATTAAAATAATTATTTAACTAGTGGGACTTGGGTAAATTCAAGTAATGTTTAATTAGTCTCAAATATGTTTGAGATAATTAAATTTAGTCCATGGTTTTTAATTTGATTAAAAACCATATAATATACATGCATGGGAGGTGAAAGGTTGGGAGACTACTTTTTGTGTTTTCAAGGCATGGCATGCAACTTTTGTTTTTGCTTTTCTCACAACCAAGACAAGAAAATTAAGACACACTCCTTCCCTCCCACTCTCCACCTTGGCCGAAATTTTCAATTTTTCTCTCCAAGTTTTTCTCTCATTTTTCTTCTTCAAGTGTTGAGGAAGAAATATTCTTCTCATTGAAAAATCTTCTTGTTTTTCTAGTGCAAAACAAGAAGGGATTTACCTAGCAAGTGGTGGGCCTAATTTTGAAGGTTGGAAGCTTGTAGATTAGTCATCCTTTGAAGAGCTAAGGTGTTTACACCTTAGTTGGAGCCATACATCAATCCTTGTGATTGATAGGTACATTTCTTAACACACTATGAATGTCATTTTATGTTTATTGTATTTGCTACACAAGAATGTTGGTGGCCGAAAATTTTATGCTAAAATCAAAATTTTTGTGCTTCCGTTGCGCTTCCGGTCACCGTAACCGATCCCCTTTCAAGTGGTATCAGAGCTATGGTTACGATTTTGTGTAGCATTTGCAAGATATTATATTGAGATTGATTTCTAACCGCATGAGTGTAATTTTTGCAACCAAAACCGAGGCATTTTGTGGGGTGTTTCGGGCAGCATGTTGCTGCCCGTTTCGGGCAGCTCGGGCTGCCCATAGTGCTGCCCGTTTCGGGAAGCAAGGGCAGCCCGAGGGGCTGCCCGAACAGCCCCTTTATATTTAAAAAAAAAAAAAAAAATTTTTGGCATGTTGGCCGGAATCCGGCGACGGAGCTCCGGCGACGGCGATGACGACTAGGGTTTTCAAAATGTGTTTTGAAATATCAAAGTGTCACGGGCCTTGAGTTGTTGGACCATTGGATGGCTAACACATTTGTGAAATTTTAAATGGGCCAAAATGTTTTTGGTGAAAAATGAATTTTTGGGCCCTTAAGTTTAAATTTACAAAAGTTGCAAATATTTTCTCATGAAATAAATAATTTAAGTTGGACTTTAATTATTTATAGTAAATGGTGATTTACAAGAAATTCGGTTATAAATAAATTAATTTGAAAGTAGACAAAGGTGTTTGTATACTTTGTTAATTTAGTTTATAATCGTGGCGGTTAGTGATTGGATCAAGATATATAATATTGGATCAATTAATTATTGTGATAATTAATTGATGGTGTATGATATGTGATATTATGCATGAAGGATGATCAAAAGCCCAAGCCCAATTTGCTAGGTGTATGCTAGGATATTTTGTGTTGAATGATTGTAATAATTATCAAATTTATAAAGTGGGCTTGGTTTATGGCCCGTTCCCACCCCATGAGATGTATCCCTATTTGCCATGGATATTTATTTGTAAATATTAGTATAGTGGATGATCAAGATTGGAAGATGGTGGCCATGATGATTATGAAGATCGAAGACATGTAAATATTGGAAGCTAATGTAATAGTTGCATTTGCATCCCGTGCATTTCCCTAGGATTGGACCTAGGCCCGTGTTTAGCTCACACGGGCCATTAGTGTTGGGGCGATTGATCATCCTTATTTTGTTTACTGTTTATAATATATGCATGATATGTTATAAATAATGAGTATGTGCGTTATTATTATGATAATAACAAAGTTGCATGAATCCGGCAAACATACGATCAAACATGGCGAGCTTTTAAATAAAATTAATGATGAGACCTTTCAAAATTAAAAACCCTCATTTTGAATAAGATTCAAAATTAATATCAAGCCCGAAAAGGGGAATTATAAATTTGTTTATAATTTCCATGTCTTCCATCGACAATGGGTGCATGATGAACGCTACCCGTGCTCGGGGCTCGGCTCATATTATTGGGGGGGCCTTGGGTGCCGGAAAGCTGTGACATCCATTGACATGGTGATGTGAACTACGTGGAACTCCCATGATTTCGGCTCATATTATTGAGGGAACTCATGGCGACCGTCCATTAAGGTTCAATATCGATGGGTTAGGCTTGACACGTGAAGATGAACGACGTCATATTATTGGGTCCTAATCAAACGTGAGACAAAAGTTTACGTTAAGGGTTGCATGGAGATGCAATTGGAAACTACCTTTTAGGAATTGTGATTGGCTGATATTATTCGGGATCATAATTCGCTAATTGGACCTTACGTACCTACTGAGGAAATGAGTTTCCCGTTTTCACTAGAGGGTAGTGAAAGATGTCAAAACAGTGGGAGCGAAAATTTATAAAGTAAAAGTCCAAACTTTATATCTTACTAAATATTTTAAAATAGTCATTAACATTTATCTGTTTTACTTTTCAGTACAAAACTTTGACAATGTCTTCGATACGCAACCCGCTATCCGCTATTCTCGAAAAACATGTGTTAACCGGACCTAACTATCTCACTTGGCTAAGAAATCTGAAAATCGTCCTAAACTCGGAAAGGATTGCATATACACTGACTGAGTCGCCCCCTGCTGAGGCCCCGACTGACTGCACTCCCGAGGAATTGCAGACCTACAAGGAATGGTGTGACCATGACTTGAAGGCGAAGTGTTATATGCAGGCTTCTATGAACGATGAGCTGCAGAGGCGTTTCGAGGATGCAAAGAATGCTGCTGACATTCATTTGCACCTCAAGGAGCTCTTTGGTGAGCAAACTCGGCCTCTTAGGCATGCTACCGTCAAGGAGCTAATCACTTTGCGCATGCGAGATGGGGCTTCGGTCCATGAGCATGGCCTAAAGCTGATTGGGCTCGTGGATAAGCTTGTGGGCATGGATCTTGCATTGCCATCGGAGCTGACCACCGACGTGTTGCTTTTGTCGCTGCCTAGCTCGTTTGATCCTTTTGTGGTGAACTTCAACATGAACAAGATGGAGCCGACCCTTGAGGAGTTGGTGAACATGCTTGTGACTTTTGAGTCCACTATCAAGAAAGAGAAGCCGGTTCTTTTTGTGGGCTCTTCATCTGGTACGAAGACCGGTCCACCTGGGAAGGGAAAGAAGCGTTCTTTCCAACGTCCCAAGAAGAACGTGCCCTTGAAGAGGCAGTCTCCGAGTCCCGCTGTGGCAGCCACACCAGTGAAGGCTGACAAGACTGTTGACATCTGTCATCACTGCAAGAAGCCTGGACATTGGAGGCGTAACTGCAGGGAATATCTTGCCCAGAAGGGTTCTGGAAAAGGTATGTTCTATATTGAAGTAAATATCTCAATTAACTCTACTTCTTGGGTATTGGATACCGGCTGTGGCTCACATCTCTGTAATGATTTGCAGGTGATGGGAAGAAGTAGGAGGCTCAGAGAGGGTGAGACCTTCTTGAGGATGGGCAATGGAGCAAGGGTTGCTGCCAAGGCTATAGGAGATGTTTACTTGCTTTTGAACAATGATTTTAAGTTTATTTTGAGAGACGTTTTGTTTGTACCGGAGTTGGTGAAAAACATTATTTCCATTTCTATGCTAGATAAAGATGGATATTCTTGTTTATTTAGCAAAGGTGTTTGCAACATTTACAAGAATGAATGTTTAATTGGTACTGGAGAACTTGAAAACGATCTCTACACCTTAAAATTGAAAGATATTCCACTAAACAATGTCCAAGCAATAACAACAACAAACAAGCGCAAGCAAGATACTCTTAATATGGCACAATTATGGCATGCTCGATTAGGACATATTTCCCTAAGAAGGATGAACAAGCTAGTGGGAGTTGGCATGTTTGATATGTCTGATATTAATGCTCTCACGACTTGTGAATCCTGTCTAAAAGGAAAGATGACCAAAATTCCCTTTAAGGGCCATGTGGAGCGAGCCAAAGGGTTATTGGATTTGATCCATACCGACGTGTGCGGTCCACTTAGCATCACCACTAAGCATGGACATGCCTACTTCATCACCTTTACCGATGACTTTTCGAGGTATGGGTATGTGTATTTGATGAAATACAAGTCTGAAGCCTTTGAAAGGTTCAAAGAATTCAGAAGTGAAGTAGAGAAGCAGTTGGGACGAAGCATCAAGACACTTCGATCGGATCGAGGTGGTGAGTACTTGAGTGCCGAGTTCCAAGAGTATCTTAGGGAGAATGGGATTCTCTCGCAGTGGACTCCGCCCGCTACACCGCAGTTGAATGGTGTTTCGGAGCGTCGTAACCGAACTTTGATGGACATGGTTCGGTCTATGATGGGGTTCACGGAGTTGCCGCCATCCTTTTGGGGATATGCGCTTGAGACAGCGGCACTGTTGTTGAACAATGTCCATACAAAGGCAGTTGATAAGACACCATATGAGATATGGATGGGTAAGCCTCCAAAATATTCTTATCTTAGAATATGGGGGTGCCCTGCTTACGTGAAGCAGGCAGTGGGAGATAAATTGGATAGTCGATCCATTTTATGCTACTTTGTGGGATATCCAAGGAATTCAGTTGGATATTATTTCTATCATCCCCAAGAAACAAAGGTGTTTGTTTCTAGGAATGCAACCTTTTTGGAAAAGGAATTTCTATTGGATAGAAAAGGCGAGATGATAGAACTCGAAGAGGTTCGAGAGACACCCACAGTTGTAGAACCCACACCCGAGGAGCCAAGAGAGGAGATACAAGCTCCTAGAAGATCCGAGAGAGTCTCGAGACCACCTATGAGGTATGGTCTGCTTCTTGAAGAGGGCCATGATGAGCCTAACCTTGGATGTGATCCAAGGACCTTCAAGGAAGCGTTATCTGATGCCGATTCATCCAAATGGCTTGAAGCTATGGAATCTGAGATGAATTCCATGCATTCGAACTAAGTGTGGAATCTTGTGGATCCACCTGAGGGAACTGTTCCCATAAGGTGTAAATGAATTTACAAAAGGAAACTTGGGGCGGATGGGAAGGTATTGACCTTCAAGGCGCGATTGGTGGCAAAAGGATATACTCAAAGACAAGGAGTTGACTTTGAGGAAACCTTTTCCCCAGTCGCAATGTTCAAGTCCATAAGGATTTTGCTAGCCATAGCTGCATGTTATGACTATGAGATATGGCAGATGGATGTTAAAACAACCTTTCTTAATGGGGATATTAAGGAAGAAATTTACATGCCTCAACCTGAAGGGTTTACATCTATCGAAAGTGAGCATATGATATGCAAACTTCAGAGATCTATTTATGGTCTAAAGCAGGTATCTAGGAGTTGGAACCTCACATTCGATAGTACAATCAAAGAGTTTGATTTTACTAAGAATCCTGAGGAACCCTGTGTGTATAAGAAGGTCCGTGGGAGTGCTGTGACATTCCTGGTGCTTTATGTTGATGACACTCTACTCATTGGGAATAATGTAGGAATGTTGCAATCAACTAAAATATGGTTAGCAAGTAAGTTCTCGATACATGACTTGGGTGAAGCATCTTTTGTATTAGGAATACAGATCTATAGAGATAGATCAAGAAGATTGCTTGGTCTCACCCAGTCCACATACATTGATACCATCGTGAAGCGGTTCACGATGGATGAGTCCAAGAGAGGACATCTACCAATGTGTCATGGCGTGTCCCTATCCAAGTCTATGTCTCCCTAGACTGATGCAGAGATAGCGGCGATGACAAGCATTCCTTATGCTTCTGCGATTGGTAGCATCATGTATGGGATGATATCTACACGTCCTGACGTGGCATTTGCACTAAGTGTAGTGAGTAGATATCAATCCAACCCTGGTCTTCCACACTGGAAAGCTGTGAAAGACATCCTCAAGTATTTGAGAAGGACCAATAAGTTGTTCTTGGTCTATGGGGGTGGAGAACTGAAATTGGAAGGCTATACCGACTCTAGCTTCCAAAGCGATATCGATGACTCGAAGTCAACCTCTGGGTTCGTATTCATGCTCAATGGTGGTGCTGTCTCTTGGAAGAGTTCCAAGCAAGACAGTACTGCGGATTCCACCACTGAGGCCGAATATATTGCTGCATCAGCTGCAGCAAAGGAGGCTGTTTGGATTAGGAATTTCGTCCAAGAGTTGGGCGTCATTCCTAATGGAGTTGCTCCTATCCCGGTGATGTGTGACAACACGGGAGCCATAGCTCAGGNTAGAAAAATAGAAGTATGACTTCTATGAGAGAAATGTAAATTTTAATTTATGGAAGTGTTCCTAAATTAAAAGTAGGCCAAGTGAATAATGTATTTGAAAATTGTGATTTTCATAAACATTATTATGGACTAAATTAAATTAATTCAAGTGTTGAATTAATTAAACACTAGTGGGCCTAGTAGAATCCAAATAATTAAATTAATTCAAGTGTTGAATTAATT
>NC_133306.1:12862041-12869231 GCF_012295235.1 Primulina huaijiensis
GTTATTTCGTTTGTTTTCTGTCAAAACAAACCAAGGCATGTTTATATCTTCTTTCACTCTTCAATCAAGCCATATAGGTATTTTTAAATATTGCAAGTACATGATTTTAATGCAAGAAAATCGAAATTGTTCATATTCAATTATGTTATTTAATTATATTACGTGAAAAATGTTCATTTTCAGATTTATGCGATATTGCTTGTGGTCACTTTACTATCATGGGATTATTACTTCACCCGGTCGCCAGTTACCGGTCAGTTCAGTTTGGTATCACCCGGTCGCCAGTTACCGGTCAGTTCAGTTCAGTTCAGAGGCCACTTGCGTAGACCATAATCTCACCAGAAAATTATTACATGCTATTTCATTACAGGGCTCCAAGGAGCAAACATTTTCACCATGATTTTCAGTTCAGTTATGCACGTATTATAATTAATCATGACACGATATTTTACGTTATACCTCAAGACATGATATTTTCACTTGCATGAAATTTTATTATTTATTTACTCGTTATTTACGATATATGCATGCTGAGTCTTTAGACTCACTAGACTTGATTGTTGTAGGTACCGATGATGAAAAGACAGAGGGCGGGGACCAGTGAGCTAGCTTGGGTCGGCAGTAGTGGAACCCGAGGACCTCATGTTTTTAGCATTTACTATTTTGACTCAAACAAATTACTTCGTTGTTGAATTGTTTTAAATTATTATCTTGCAAACAAACATTTACTTCCGCTGCTATTTTGAATGGTTAAAATTTTATCAGTTATTTATTTATGATTGAGGCATTTTAATTAATTAAAAAGAAAAATTTTAAATTTTCCTCAAATTTTCAAGTACGTATTTAGAGGCCTCTACAGCATCACACCTTTAAGAGTTGCAATCTTCAAAAACACGTGATCGCCAATCTCAAACTGCAACGGCCCTCGTCTGACATCAGCATAACTCTTCTGTCTTGACTGTGCTGTCTTCATCCTTTCTTGGATAACAGCAACAACATCAGCTGTCTGTTGGACCAACTCTGGGCCCAACATCTTCCTCTCACCAATCTCGTCCCAATACAAGGGAGATCTACATTTTATGCCATAAAGTGCTTCATAAGGTGCCATGCCAATCGTCGCTTGGTAACTGTTATTGTACGTAAACTCAACAAGAGGCAATTTGGAATCCCAGCTACCAGGATAATCGATAGTACAAGCTCTGAGCATATCCTCCGAAATCTGAATAACTCTCTCTGATTGACCGTCGCTCTGAGGATGATATGATGTACTGAATGCTAACCGTGTACCCAAGGCTCTATGCAAACTCTTCCAAAACTCTGAATAAAATCTAGGGTCACGATCAGTCACAATCGACACAGGAACACCATGAAGTCTAACAATCTCTGCTATGTACTCTTCGGCATATTGGTTCATGGAATATGTTGTCTTGACTCGGAGAAAATGCGCTGACTTGGTCAACCGATTAACGATAACCAAAATAGAGTTATAGCCTTTCTGCGTTCTAGAAAGACCAATCACGAAGTCCATTGTAATGAGCTCCCATTTCCAATGAGGAATCGGCAATGACTGCAATGTCCCAGCAGGTCTCTGGTGTTCGAATTTCACCTGCTGACAAGTTAAACACTAAGAAATAAACATGGCAATGTCCTTCTTCATACCTGGCCACCAATAGAGTCTTCGAAGATCCTGATACATCTTGGTACTACCTGGATGTATCGAGTATGGCGCTGTATGAGCCTTTGTTAAGATGTCTCGTCGAATATCATCAAACCATCTCCATTTATTCCAAACTCTGAATTACCTCTTTCTTCTGCTCTGGCTCTCATCTCCGTCAACTGTAGATCATTGGCCTGCTCTCTACGGATCTTGTCCGTCAATGTAGCCCGAATGATCAATGCTGAAAAGCGAGCAATGGTTCTCGATACTACCAAAGCTATCTCTTCTCGTTGCAAGTCTAACAACAACGACTTCTCGATCATAGAACTCAAAGAGGAACTTGACTTACGGATCAATGCATCCGCTACAACATTCGCCTTCCCAGGGTGGTAACTAATCGTCACATCATAATCTTTGACAAGCTCTAACCACCGTCTCTGCCGCATATTGAGTTCTTTCTGGGAAAACAAATACCTTAAACTCTTGTGGTCCGTGAAAATTTCACACTTTTCGCCATACAAATAGTGTCTCCAGATTTTCAGGGCGAAAACTACAGCGGCCAGTTCCAGGTCATGCGTACGATAATTTTTCTCGTAGTCTTTCAACTGACGAGAAGCATAAGCTATAACCTTTCCACGTTGCATCAGCACTGCACCAAGACCCTTCTTCGACTCATCGGTAAAAACAACAAAGTCCTCTGAACCACAGGGCAGTGCAAGTACCAGAGCCGTCGTCAACCTATCCTTCAACTCCTGGAACCCGCTTTGACATTCATTGGACCACTCAAACTTATAGTCTTCCTTGTCAAATTGGTTAATGGCAGAGCAATTTTTGAAAAATCTGAAATAAAACGACGATAATAACCCGCCAAACCAAGAAAATTGCGTACCTCTGATACAGTGGTAGGGATAGGCCACTTGTGTATCGCCTCTATTTTCGCTGGATCAACAGCTAACCCATCCTTTGAGACAACATGGCCTAAGAAAGAAATCTGCTATAACCAGAACTCACATTTCTTCAACTTAGCATACAACCTCTTCTCCCTCAACAATTGAAGAACGACTCTGAGGTACTCTGCATGAAGCTCTCTGGTCTTGGAATAGATCAATATATCATCGATGAAAACAATGACAAAGCTATCCAAATACGGCTTGAACACCCGGTTCATAAGATCCATGAAGACTGAAGGAGCATTAGTCAGACCAAACGACATCACAAGAAATTCGTAATGCCCATACCTGGTCCGAAACGCCGTCTTAGGGATATCAGACTCCCTAACTTTAAACTGATAATAGCCAAATCGCAGATCAATCTTCGAAAACACTGTAGCCCCCTGCAGTTAGTCAAAAAGATCGTCTATCCGTGGCAACGGATATTTATTCTTGATCTTCAATTTATTGATTTCTCTGTAGTCAATACACAGCCGCAAAGACCCATCTTTCTTTTTGACGAAAAGAACCGGAGCTCCCCAAGGCGAAGAACTCGACCGAATAAAACCTTTATCTCATAAGTCTTGCAACTGCGTCTTCAATTCTTTCATCTCTGTAGGGGCCAGTCTGTACAGAGCCTTAGAAATAAGAACCATTCCGGGGACTAGATCAATCACAAACTCTACATCTCTGTCCGGCGGTAAACCCGGCACATCATCGTCAAATACATCAAGGAACTCTCTCACAACATCAATATCATCAATATTCAACTTCACAATTCTATCCGTATCAACAATCAAAGCCAAAAACCCATCACAACCTCTAAACAACAACTTCTTAGCCTCAAGACACGAAATAAAAGGAAGGACCAGCGAAGTACCTGCACTGGCAAGCATACCTTCCTTATTTCCATCATCTGCAAATTTTACCGTCTTAGCAACGCAATCAATCACTGCACGGTAAGTTGATAGCCAATCCATGCCAAGTATAATATCAAACGCAACCATCGGAATAACAATCAAATCGGCATAAACCACTCGCCCATCGATTTGAACAGAACACGCATACACAAAGATCTCAAAAAATAGTTCAAACATAAAAGAATAGAAGGAACTAAACCCAAAGATCTCAAAAATAGTTCAAACATAAAAGAATGAGTAGCACCTGCGATGTGAATCCACGTACAAATAAAAGCAACACGATTAAATATGAATCGCGCCCTCAATTTAATATCGAACAAGGAATTCGTGTTGTCCCGATCTTTTGAATCAAGTATGTGTGTTGTGATTCTCACCTCTAAACAATGAAAAGTTTAGCAACAAATAATCACGAGATAAACAATCAAAAATTATGACGTACCTTCAAAGAACAAGTCTAAGACAATCCGCACAAGCACGATCGACAAACGCCACAAAGTTAAAAACTTTGATAAGTTTGATTTTTGAAAACAAAGCTAAAGCCTTGAAAAAGTTGAGAGAAAACTCAAAACTTTGATAAACTCAATAATAATACTGTCTATAATGTGTAAAATTTCGTCCATAATAATGTGTACAATCTAAAGATTCTCAAAATCAAGTGACCAGATAATTAAAACTCTAAATAAAGAAACAAATAATTTCCCGAATATGACTCGCGCTCGCGCGGTATAATTTGACTGCTCGAGCGCCGAAGGCTCTTGACTATTCGCGCTCGAGCGGTAGAATGTGACCGCTCGGGCGCCGAGGGTTCTGGCAATTTTCTCCTTGGACAGTAAGTGTGGCGCTCGGGTGGTAATGTTTGGCCGCTCGGGCGCCGAAGCTGCTGGACTCCTCTTCATTTATCACCTGAATAATGTTCCTTTGGCTCCCAAACTTATTCCCATGCATCATGAACCCTTCAGCACTTTGTACCTTGATTGCAAGTCCTTCTTCCTTGCTCATAAGCCCATGTAACGCCTCTTTAAACCTCTTCAGTCGTCCTCTCGTGATTGGTCCCGCAGGTTACTCTAAGGGATCCCATGCTTTCCTTGGGACGTGCACATCCGTGTTCACATCATCCTCCCCTTCTTGAAAAGGATTTGTCCTCAAATCTAGTTCGTCACCTACATCAAACAACGACAAGTCACTAACATTAAAAGTAGTACTCACGTTATACTCACCTGGTAGATCGAGTTTGTAGGCGTTGTCATTGATCATTTGAAGGACTTGAAATGGTCCATCACCCCTAGGTAACAGCTTTGAACGTCTCTTCTAGGGGAACCTTTCCTTTCTCAAGTGTAGCCACACCCAATCACCTTTCACAAATATCACCTTCTTCTTTTCCTTGTTGGCTTGCTTTGTGTATTGTTCATTCTTCTTTTCAATATTAGCTTTGACCTTTTCATGCAAACTCCTAACAAATTCCGCCTTCTTTCTCCCATCCATGTTTAACCTTTCACTCACAGGTAAAGACATCAAATCCAACGGAGTCAAAGGGTTAAAACCATAAACAATTTCAAATGGCGAATAGTTCGTAGTAGAATGCACGCAACGATTATAAGCAAACTCAACAAATGGCAAACAATTTTCCCAATTCTTCAAGTTCTTTTTAAGATTAGTACGTAAAAGTGTTCCTAATGTTCTATTGACAACTTCAATTTGCCCATCCGTTTGAGGATGGCAAGTAGTAGAAAACAACAATTTTGTGCCAAGTTTAGCCCATAAAGTCTTCCAAAAGTAACTCAAGAATTTAGCATCGCGATCAGAAACAATAGTCCTAGGCATTCCATGCAACCTAACGACTTCTCTAAAGAACACATCCGCAATGTTTGAAACATCATCAGTTTTGTGACAAGCAATGAAATGTGCCATCTTAGAGAATCTATCAACAACAACAAATATTGAATCCCTACCCTTTTTAGTCCTAGGCAACCCCAAAACAAAGTCCGTAGAAATGTCAACCCAAGGCTCACTAGGAACAGGAAGTGGTGTATACAATCCATGTGGTTGTGTCCTAGACTTAGCTTGTCTACAAGTTATGTACTTATCACAAACACGCTCAACATCACGCTTCATGTGTGGCCAATAGAAATGTTCATGCAATGCACTTAAAGTTTTTGCCGCACCAAAGTGTCCCATCAAACCACCCCCATGTGCCACTCTAACAAGTAATTCGCGAATTGATGATTTAGGGATGCACAACCTTTCTTCTCTAAACAAGAAACCATGATGCAAGTAAAATTTGTCATGTGGACCATGCATACATGTTTCAAACACACTCTTAAAATCCTCATCTAGCTCATACAACTCCTTGACATGCTCAAACCCCAATATCTTAGACTCCAAGGTAGAGAAAAGTATGTACCTTCGTGATAGTGCGTCGGCCACTACATTTTCCTTACCTTGTTTGTACTTGATTATGTAGGGGAATGTCTCTATGAATGCCACCCACTTGGCATGCCGCTTGTTCAGCTTTTGTTGTCCCTTAAGGTGCTTTAGAGACTCATGATCCATATGAATCATAAACTCCTTAGGCCTTAAGTAGAGCTGCCACGTCTCTAGAGTCCTCACAAGTGCGTAGAACTCCTTATCATACGTGGGATAATTCAGGGCGGCTCCATTGAGTTTCTCGCTAAAGTACGCCACGGGCCATCCCCCATGCATCAAAACTCCGCCGGTACCTACGCCTGAAGCATCACATTCAATTTCAAACGTATTAGCAAAGTCAGGCAAAACAAGTAAAGGAGCATTAATTAATTTTTGCTTAATAGTATTAAAAGACTTCTCTTGCTCCTCGCCCCAATGGAATGGAACGTTCTTCTTGATCACCTCTGACATGGGTGCTGCCAATGTGCTAAAATCCTTTACAAACCTCCTATAGAAGCTTGCAAGTCCATGAAAACTTCGGACTTGACCAACAGTAGTAGGCGATGGCCAATCTCGAATAGCACTTACCTTGTCCTCATCCACTTGTATCCCCTTTGAACTTACCACAAAACCAAGAAAGACAAGTTTGCTTGTACAAAAATCACATTTCTTTAGGTTAGCATATAGATTTTCAGCCCTTAGTGTGATTAGCACAAGTTTCAAGTGATCAACATGCTCATCCAAGTCTTTGTTATATACTAGGATATCATCAAAGTAAACAACAAATTTTCCTATGTATGCACGCAAGACATGGTTCATTAACCTCATAAAAGTGCTAGGAGCGTTAGTTAAGCTAAATGGCATCACCATCCACTCATACAACCCGTACTTGGTTTTAAAAGCAGTTTTCCTCTCATCGCCTTCCCTCATCCTAATTTGGTGATAACCACTTTTCAAATCAATTTTGCTAAAGATACAAGCACCATGCAACTCATCTAACATATTATGTAGTCTAGGTATGGGATGCCTATACTTAATGGTTATGTTATTGATTGCCCTACAATCCACACACATACGCCATGAGCCATCTTTCTTAGGAACTAATAAAACAGGTACAGCACAAGGAGACATGGACTCACGCACAAAACCCCTATCTAACAACTCACTTACCTGCCGTTGAAGCTCCTTAGCCTCCTCCGGATTGCTCCTATAAGCTGGACGATTTGGCAATGCACTCCCGGGCACCAAATCAATTTGGTGCTCAATCCCCCTCAATGGTGG
>NC_133306.1:12871448-12874173 GCF_012295235.1 Primulina huaijiensis
TCACCTCTAAACTATGAAAAGTTTAGCAACAAATAATCACGAGATAAACAATCGAAAATTATGACGAACCTTCAAAGAACAAGTCTAAGACAATCCGGACAAGCACGATCGACAAACGCCACAAAGTTAAAAACTTTGATAAGTTTGATTTTTGAAAACAAAGCTAAAGCCTTGAAAAAGTTGAGAGAAAACTCAAAACTTTGATAAACTCAATAATAATACTGTCTATAATGTGTAAAATTTCGTCCATAATATTGTGTACAATCTAAAGATTCTCAAAATCAAGTTACCAAGATAATTAAAACTCTAAATAAATAAACAAATAATTTCCCGAATATGACTTGCGCTCGGGCGGTATAATTTGACCGCTCGAGCTCCGAAGGCTCTGGACTATTCGCGCTCGGGCGGTAGAATGTGACCGCTCGGGCGCCGAGGGTTCTGGAAATTTTATCCTTGGACAGTAAGTGTGACGCTCGGGCGGTAATGTTTGGCCGCTCGGACGCCGAAGCTACTTGACTCCTCTTCATTTATCACCTGAATAATGTTCCTTTGGCTCCCAAACTTATTCCCATGCATCATGAACCCTTCAGCACTTTGCACCTTGCTTGTAAGTCCTTCTTCCTTGCTCATAAGCCCATGTAACGCCTCTTTAAACTTCCTCAGTCGTCCCCTCGTGATTGGTCCCCCAGGTTACTCTAAGGGATCCCATGCTTTCCTTGGGACGTGCACATCCGTGTTCGCATCAACCTGTATCAATCAATATCGTAGCTACTCTGCCTGAAATTAAGATAGTGCTAGAGATCACAGAAGAATCAGGGTTTATACCTTCTTTCGTCATGGTGAAGATGCGACCCTGCACCTTCTCTTTACTCGATCCTTTCGGACAGTCCTTAGCAATATGGCCTGCAGTACCACATCGATAGCAGGTGTGAGTACCAAATTTGCACTCTCCCCTATGATGCCTACTACACTTGGGACACAACGGCTTCTCTGGATCAGATGGAACTGTCGGTGCTTTAGAACTCGGCTGTAACGCTCTGACACGATTTCATAAAGTAACAGCGGAATTTAAAATTTTTCTTGAAGGGAAGAAGGATTTAAAATACATTTCAATATATAATCAAAATTATATACATGATCAATGAGCGTTGCATCAAAATACAAAATGTCATTTTGATCATGTCCAAAAGTTCTAACAAAATAGCCTTCTTCCTTCCATCTACTATGCATATGACCTCGGCTCCAGTCAACATCCTGGCCCGTCACTCTTATCTGCATCACATGAAATAACTGAAATGAGTATAAAACTCAGCAAGTGGAGCTCTTACATAGCAACGAATACATATCATACTCTGTAAAACATGGCTTTGAAAACATTAAATACCATCAACTCTGAAACATGAATCTCATAGAATGAATAACAATAATGATGGTATTTCTCTTTTCTCTGATGGAGTGATATCTATATAGTATCTCTGTCTCTGTACCTATATCCCATCGATATAAATCGATTACTCTGTCAGGATATAAGTCTATGGTCGTTGATCAACTAATTGCATGCAATCTCTGACTATGTATCTATCAATCCAATAAAACATTTGAAATCTCTTTTGGACATTAAAACAAACACTTTGAGTACTCTTTTCTTTGGCATTCCCTTTTATAAAATTGAGACATATAAAGCCTCTAATATACAACAAAGTGTATCCATACATAACATGAATCAAGTGAAAGGGAATAGCATGTTAAAACTGTTAGAGTAGGTGCACGTCGAGCCAAGTGTTGGCCGAGTGTTCACAATGAAACTCTATGTATAAACAGTCTTTATTTTAATAATATTTGAAATTATTGTTTTGGCACATCTTTATCTGTATACCCATGCTAGTTGCATAGATAAAGCCCTTGAATATACAAATAGTAGAAAGAATATGAGATGCTCATATGATGAGTATCATGAAACTCATATTTGGAATACTGTATATTCTAAACGGTTCCTAGTCGATTCAGCCGCCGCTAAGAAGGATATAGGCCGCTCGAGCTTGAGACTAGTATCTGCGATGTGAGTACCATGTTTCATTGGTAGGGGACATTGTGATGTCCGAGCATGCAGATAGGTGCTCCTGGTAGAGTGCACTGAACAACCCTCCATTAAAGGACTTTCCAAGTGGTTCTCACTTATCGAGTGGAAAAGTCCTAGTTTATGGTTGTACACCATTAGTCCTTATGACCCGGGACAACATTGAGACTCTATGTGCTAGAATTACACTTTGACTTGTTTACCGACTCTCATGGGGTCATCAGGTGGCAAGGTTGGGTGTTCTGTCGAAACATATAGGAGTCGATGCATTGTAGTCGGGGATTCACCGCTTACCTACGGGTATGGATATCCTATGTGTTTTTCATGTATATGTAGTTTGAAATCTCTGATCAGAGTATGGTGGTAATTATGAAAGGGGTTTCATAGATTACACCATCGATGCAACTACGACATGACACATAGTATCGATTCATTGACAACTCTCGATAAACCAATGGTTGTCGAATCGGTCGGGATATATGAGTTGAAGGGACCGTACTGTACGCTAACCATAATTGAATGGTTCTTGCAGGCACTATCATTTGATACCTAGGGAATCATGTAAGCGATGCTGCTAGGCGTTTAACATGATTGGTTGGGTACTATCAGACTTGAGTTCTGACGTTCTTATTATCAAGGAGTTGATAA
>NC_133306.1:12876183-12971618 GCF_012295235.1 Primulina huaijiensis
TTAAACTTAACCAAGGAGTCAATAAACATATTAAATCTTAAACCGTACCGATCACCAAGCTTGGATATTACAATCTCCCCTCCTTAGAGGAATTTCGTCCCCGAAATTGACGTCACTGCGCAAACAACTCAGGATGCTTTTCTTTCATCTCATCCTCTGGTTCCCACGTGGCTTCTTCAATCAATTGATTCCTCCAAAGGACTTTAACAATGCCGATCTCTTTGTTCCTTAATACTTTAACTTTGCGATCCAAAATCTGGACTGGAACCTCTTGGTACGTCAAACTCGACGTCAAATCCAATGGCTCGTGGCGAAGAACATGGGAAGGATTCGCAATATACTTCCTGAGCATGGAGACATGAAAAACATTATGAACTCTATCAAGATCTGGCGGTAAGGATAACCTGTAAGCTCGATCACCGACTCTGTCCAAGATCTCAAATGGGCCACTGAATCTTGGACTCAAATTTCCCTTTTTGCCAAACCGCATCACACCTTTAAGAGGTGCTATCTTCAAGAACACATGGTCGCCAACCTCAAACTGCAACGGCCTTCGCCTCACATCAGCATAGCTCTTCTGTCTGGACTGCGCTGTCTTCATCCTCTCTTGAATAACAGTAACAACATCAGCTGTCTGTTGGACCAACTCTGCACCCAACATCTTCCTCTCACCAATCTCGTCCCAATACAAGGGAGATCTACATTTTCTGCCATAAAGTGCTTCATAAGGTGCCATGCCAATCGTCGCCTGGTAACTGTTATTGTACGTGAACTCAACAAGAGGCAATTTGGAATCCCAACTACCAGGATAGTCTATAGTACAAGCTCTGAGCATATCCTCCAAAATCTGAATAACTCTCTCTGATTGACCGTCGCTCTGAGGATGATATGCTGTACTGAATGCTAACCGTGTACCCAAGGCTCTATGCAAACTCTTCCAAAACTCTGAAGTAAATCTTGGGTCACGATCAGACACAATCGACACGGGAACACCATGAAGTCTAACAATCTCTGCTATGTACTCTTCGGCATACTGGTTCATGGAATACGTTGTCTTGACTGGGAGAAAATGAGTTGACTTGACGATAACCCAAATAGATTTATAGCCTTTCTGCGTTCTGGGAAGACCAGTCACGAAGTCCATCGTAATATGCTCCCATTTCCATTGAGGAATCGACAATGATAGCAATGTCCCAGCAGGTCTCTGGTGCTCGATTTTAACCTGCTGACAGGTTAGGCACTGAGAAATAAACATGGCAATATCTTTCTTCATACCTGGCCACCAATAGAGTCTACGAAGATCTTGATACATCTTGGTGCTACCTGGGTATATCGAGTATGGAGCGGTATGAGCCTCTGTCAAGACGTCTCGCCGAATATCATCATCAACAGGAATACAAATACGGCCTCTGAATGTCACCAAACCATCTCTATTCGTCCCGAACTCTGAATTACCTCTCTCCTCTGCTCTCGCTCTCAACTCTGTCAACTGTACATCATTGGCCTGCTCTCTACGGATCCTGTCCGTCAATGTTGCCCGAATGACCAACGCTGAAAAGCGAGCAATGGTTCCTGGAACCACCAAAGCTATCTCCTCTCGTTCCAAGTCTAACAATAACGACTTCTGGATCATAGAACTCAAAGAGGAACTTGACTTACGGCTCAATGCATCTGCTACAACATTCGCCTTCCCAGGGTGGTAACTAATCGTCACATCATAATCTTTGACAAGCTCTAACCACCGTCTTTGCCGCATATTGAGTTCTTTCTGGGAAAACAAATACCTTAAACTCTTGTGGTCCGTGAAAATTTCACACTTTTCGCAATATAAATAGTGTCTCCAGATTTTCAGGACGAAAACTACAGCTGCCAGTTCCAGGTCATGCGTAAGATAATTTTTCTCGTAGTCTTTCAATTGACAAGAAGCATAAGCTATAACCTTTCCACGTTGCATCAGCACTGCACCAAGACCCTTCTTTGACGCATAGGTAAAAACAACAAAGTCCTCTGAACCACTGGGCAATGGAAGTACCGGAGTTGTCGTCAACTTATCTTTTAACTCCTGGAATCCTCTTTGGAATTCATTGGACCACTCAAACTTCACAGTCTTCCTCGCCAAATTGGTTAATGGCAGGGCAATTTTGGAAAAATCTGAAATAAAACGACGATAATAACCCGCCAAATCAAGAAAACTGCGTACTTCTGATACAGTGGTAGGGATAGGCCACTTCTGTATCGCCTCTATTTTCGTTGGATCAAGAGCTAACCCATCCTTCGAGACAACATGGCCTAAGAAAGAAATCTGCACTAACATGAATTCACATTTCTTCAACTTAGCATACAACCTCTTCTCCCTCAACAATTAAAGAACGACTCTGAGGTGCTCTGCATGAAACTCTCTGGTCTTGGAATAAATCAATATATCATCGATGAAAACAATGGCAAAGCTATCCAAATACGGCTTGAACACCCGGTTCATAAGATCCATGAAGACTGAGGGAGCATTAGTCAGACCAAACGATATCACAAGAAATTCGTAATGACCGTACCTGGTCCGGAATGCCGTCTTAGGGATATCAGACTCCCTAACCTTCAACTGATAATAACCAGATCGCAGATCGATATTCGAAAACATGGTAGCCCCCTGCAGTTGATCAAAAAGATCGTCTATTCGCGGCAACGAATATTTATTCTTGATAGTTACTTTGTTGATCTCTCTATAATCAATGCAAAGCCGCAAAGACCCGTCTTTCTTTTTGACGAAAAGATCCGAAGCTCCCGAAAGCGAAGAACTCGGCCGAATAAAACCTTTATCCAATAGATCCTGCAACTGCGTCTTCAATTCATTCATCTCTGTAGGGGCCATTCTGTACGGAGCCTTAGAAATAGGAACCGTACCCGGAACTAGATCAATCACAAACTCTACATCTCTGTCCGGCGGTAAACCCGACACATCATCCTCAAATACATCAGAGAACACTCTCACAACATCAATATCATCAATATTCAACTTCACAATTCTATCCGTATCAACAATCGAAGCTAAAAATCCATCACAACCTCTAAACAACAACTTCTTAGCCTCAAGACATGAAATAAAAGGAAGGACCAGCGAAGTACCTGCACTAGCAAGCATACCTTCCTTATTTCCATCATCTGCAAATTTCACCGTCTTAGCAACGCAATCAACCACTGCACGGTAAGTTGATAGCCAATCCATGCCAAGTATAATATCAAACGCAACCATCGAAATAACAATCAAATTGGCATAAACCACTCGCCCATCGATTTGAACAGAACACGCATACTCAATAGACGTCGGGCACAACACATCTCCCGAAGGCAATACAACATTAAACTGGAGGGGAAGAATAGAAGGAACTAAACCCAAAGATCTCAAAAATAGTTCAGACATAAAAGAATGAGTAGCACCTGTATCAATCAATGTCGTAGCTACTCTGCCTGAAATTATGATAGTGCTAGAGATCACAGAAGAATCAGGGTTTATACCTTCCTTCGTCATGGTGAAGATGCGACCCTGTACCTTCTCTTTACTCGAGCCTCTCGGACAATCCTTGGCTATATGTGTAAGGCCCGAGAAATTTATCCAATTAATCTGAAATGATTTGGCGATAATTATTATGATCTATTAGTAATTGAGATGTGTTTATAGACAGAACGGATCAGACCGGGAGAGCCGAATAAATATTTGACATTATGTGCGAGAAGGAGTCCTCGCGCATATGCGCGACCCTGCCGAGCGCTTATGCGCCAGGTAGGCAGAACATTGCGCGCACATGCGCGGCGTAGAGGCGCGCATATGCGCGAGTGTTGGTGTGCGAAGACAGTGAGCCACTTGGTCTCCACATGCAATATATATATTTATAGCAAAGTTCATTTCCTCTTCAGAATTTCGAGAAAAGGGTCGTGGGAGGTTAAGAAATAATCCTTACGCCTTTTTGATATTTACATTTGTGATTGGGGAAGATCCGACCGTCCGAATTAAAATCCGACTTCAGTACTGTGTTCCTATCGACGCAGGTTACAACTGGACGTAAGTTTTGTTACGTTTACACTCGATTTGAAATTGTTATATTGTCAGAACTGAATAGGAAATATATATGGTGTTTCGGATATAGTAGACATCGTATAATTGAAGTCAGATCGAAGAACATATTGTGTATATAATTGATATGATTTACAGAACTGTTATGATAAAGATTGTACAGAATTGAGAGTATGATCTATTATTGTTGAGAGTATGAATTATACCGATATTGCGTATGAGTTCTGGTAGTATATCTGTAATGTTGAGATTGACGGGGTTATCGAGACTGTATTGTTATGCCGTCGAAACATCCGTAAATTGATATTGATCAGATTCGGTAGTGATTGAGATTGTATCGTTGTATCGTTGACATTGACAAATTATATTGTGAGTATTGATCAGAACAGGTCTTAAATTGAGTTATACATTGATATTGTGCATATTGATATTGTCATTGCCAGATTGGGTATGGACATATTGGAGTGCGAGACTTCGTCTTCGTCAGATCGAGAAGATAAAGGTATAAAACGAGGTTAACTAGGAGATCTACTTGAGTTAGATTTAACTCGAGTTTCCCTAAACCACATACTTGTGTGGCATTGTTGTTTTTATATACCTTTGTGTTTTGAAAGGATTATGTTTATTTTGTTGAATTAGAAAATAGAAAGTAGATAGCTATTAAGTGAGAGTCACTGACAAAGGGGCTAGATTATGACAGAATAGTCACTGGCCATTGCACATTGTCAGAGTAGGATTAACTAGTCTTTGGTAGATACGCCAAGACACTGGACGTTTGGTATATCGATATGCTTCAGATACAGATAGCATCCTTATTACGGATTATTCGATAGAGACTAGACCAAAGTCCAGAAATAAGAACGTACCGCCACCGCGAACGATAATAGTAGGTGGGAGACTTGTTACGTTCTTATTCACCGGGATCCCTAGATTAGATGAGAGATAAGTTGAGTCTGATATGCCGAGTCAAGAACTTGCTTTACAGACTTGTATTGATTTATGTTTCGTAGATTACGATTCATGTTTTATTTATAGTTCGCTATCGATTCACATTGTCAGAATTTGATACATGTCATGATATCTGTTGCATGCTTTATTATACACTTGCATGTATACATTGTTTATACTGGGATTTATTCTCACCGGAGTATCCGGCTGTTGTCTTGTTTGTATGTGTACATGACAACAGGTGGGACGGGATCAGGGTCGAGAAGAAGATGAGAGATTGAGATTAGCGTGGTGATTCCGGACTTGGATGTGAATAGGTTTCAGCTCTTGACATGTAGTAGTTGAACCTTAGTTAGTAGTTTGAATTCACGTTGTTGTATTAGATTTGTACTTGTATATTGATTTGTATATTAGATCAATTCCATTAAGTTCCGCAATTTAAGAAAAAATTTTATGACCCTAATTACTTGACTAGTATATTGATCCTAATAACGATTAAGAAGATGATTAGCGTCCGGGTCCCCACAATATGGCCTGCAGTGCCACAACGGTAGCAAGTATGAGTACCAAATCTGCACTCTCCCCGATGATGCCTACTACACTTGGGACACAACGGCTTCTCTGGATCAGATGGAACTGTCGGTGCTTTAGAACACGGCTCTATCTTGCCTTTCCCTTTAAAATGGTCATTTCCTCTTTGGCTCGATGATGCGAACACGGTTGGTCAAGCCCCAAGGAAAGCATGGAACCCTTTAGAGTTGCCGGATGGACCAATCACGAGGGGACGTCTGAAGAGGTTCAAAGAAGCATTGAATGGGTTTATGAGCAAAGAAGGCGGAGTGACAAGCGAGATACAGAGTGATGAAAGGTTCGTGATGCAATGGGATCAGGTGAACATTATTCAAGCATCCATGCAAAACGGAGCGCAAATCTGGACAGAAGATCTCGCGCACATGCGCGAAGACAGGGCGCGCATATGCGCGAGCTCGCGCACATGTGCCGTGAAGGGGCGCGCATATGAGCGAGAAGTACTGGACACCGAAGACTTGAACAGTGGGCTTCGCGCATATGCGCCAGATTAGGGTGCGCATATGCGCGACATAGGCAGAGACTTGCGCGCATATGCGCGGCGCAGATTTTTTTTCCTAAGTTAGTGTTTTAATTATTTTGGCAACTAGATTTCATATCTTGATTATGTAAACATATTGGACGAATTTTGGGACATTATTCAGATCTTTATTCATTGAATATCAAAAACTTTTGAGAACTTTTCTCTCCACTTTCAAGGCTTTTGCTTTGTAAACAAAAAAATCAAACTTATCAAAGTTTTTAACTTTGTGGCGTTTGTCGATCGTCCTGTGCGGATTGTCATTGACTTGTTCTTTGAAGGTTCGTTCTAAATTTCGATTGTTTTCATCGTGATTCTTTATTACTAAACCTCGTAGTTTAGGGTTGAAAATCACACCATACTTGATTCAAAAGATCGGGACACAACAACGAATTCCTTGTTCGTTTTTAAATTGAGGGCGCGATTCAATTTTAATCGTGTTTGCTTTTTATTCGTACTTGGATTCATATCATTTGGTATCAGAGCTTTTGGTTAATTGAATTCAAGTAAGTTTATCCTTCGTTCTATTTATCAGATCTAATTATCCTTTAGTTCTGCTTTCAAATCTGTTTGGTTCTATCATTCTTCGTCGTTCGTGAATCTGTGATACACGAAATTTTGTGTCTTATTTATTTTTCTTTGAATTTTCGGAATTCTTAGAGAAAAAAAAAATACCAAAAATCCGAAAATTCACCAGTATTTCTTATTGGTATTTTGTTCTATTTTCTTTATAGAGTCATATTCAATTGTCTCTCATAGTCAAATAAAAAAAAAAAAAAATTATAACTTCAAATTTCTTGTCTACGCAGTCCAAGTGAGTCGATCACATTTGTTCACAAGTTGAACTTGATTGTTTGATATACGCAAATACAAAGCTTGAGCACCTTGAGGGAACCCTCGAATTTGAGTGAAAATACTTGAGTCCGAGTGAATTTTCTTTGGAGTGAACGGTGAGTATTTGTTGTGAGAAAAAAAAAATTGAGAGGAGTGACGAGCGACTTTCTTTGGAGTGACCGTGAGCATTTGGGTGAGGAACATATTGTTTTCTACTAACGTTTTCTTGCAGGTACAAACTGAAATTAAATGGAGAGGGAGGTAGGAGATAGTTCGAACCCGGGGTTATCTAAAGTACAAATGGAAGCGTTATTTGGGCATTTTAGTAGGATGATGAGAACCGAGTTAGAGCCATTACATGAGCGGTTGGATAGGCTTGAAGTTAGTACTAGTGGAGATAAATCTAAGCCTAAAAATATGGGTAGGGGAGAAGAAGAGGAAGAGTATGATTTGGGAGGAGATGAGGAGAGCCAAAACGAAAATTGGGGTAGGATTGGAAGAGGTAGAGGATTTGGTAGAGGGAAAAGAGAGGCCGTAAGGGGTAGATATGATGGGAATAGGGAGGATGGAAACATGGGTAGTATTAAGATGAAAATTCCATCGTTCCATGGGAAATCTGACCCGGAGGCATACTTAGAGTGGGAAAAGAGGGTAGAGTTTGTGTTTGAATGTCACCACTACTCCGAGCAAAAGAAGGTTAGGTTGGCGGTGGTGGAATTTCTAGACTATGCTCTCATTTGGTGGGATCAACTAGTGACCACTAGGAGGAGGTATAATGAGAATCCCATTGAAACTTGGGATGAGATGAAGAGGGTCATGAGGAAAAGGTTTGTGCCCAACCACTACTATAGGGAGATGTTTAAGAGACTACAAACTTTGAGGCAAGGGGTGAAGAGTGTTGAGGACTACTATAAGGAGATGGAAGTAGTCATGATTAGGGCCAATATTGAGGAAGATAATGAGGCGACCATGGCACGTTTTCTTTGTGGTTTGAACAGGGAAATCCAAGATCAAGTTGAGCTTCGGCACTACTTGGATCTAGACGAGATGGTGCAAATGGCCATAAAAGTGGAGCAACAACTCAAAAGGCGTGGAGTTGGCCGCACCAATCCAACTGGGGGTTCATCATCTTCATGGCGATCAAATGTGGTGAAACGTGAGGAGAACAAGGCGGTGACCAAGCCCAAATTTGAGACCAAACAAGAGGCGCCTAAACAAGGAGTGCAAGGTAAATCTGAAACTCCTTCTAATCGATCTAGAGATGTTAAATGTTTTAGGTGTCAAGGGTTAGGTCATATTTCTAGTGAATGTCCTAATAAAAGGGTAATGATTCTAAATGACTATGGTGAGTATGAGTCTCATAGTGAGGGTGATGAAGATGAGATGCCTGCGTTAGAGGATCCTGATGAGGGATATGAGGCGGTTGTAGGTGAAGCACTAGTGACTAGGCGTATCATGAGTGCCCAAGTCAAGGAGGAGGAGACTAACCAAAGGGAGAACTTGTTCCATACTAGGTGTTTTGTAAACCAAAAAGTTTGCAATCTAATCATAGATGGGGGGAGTTGTACTAATGTGGCTAGTGTTGAAATGGTGGAGAAATTGGGGTTACCTACATTAAAGCACCCTCAACCATATAGGCTTCAATGGTTGAATGATTGTGCGGAAGTGAAGGTTAACAAACAAGTGCTAGTGCCTTTTTCTATTGGGAAATATGTGGATGAGGTCTTGTGTGATGTGGTACCGATGCATGCTTGTCATATCTTGTTGGGTAGACCGTGGCAATATGATAGGCGAGTGACACATGATGGGTACAAGAATAGGTATTCATTTGTATTGAAGAAGGAATCCATTGTATTACTTCCTTTGTCCCCAAAGCAAGTGTTGGAGGACCATTTGAAAAAAAAGAAGAGAGATGAGGCCGAAAAAAAGAGTGAACTAAAAAGTGAGATGGCCTTTGAAAATAAAAATGAAATGGCTGAAAAAAAGAGTGATCAAAAGAGTGAGACAGCCTTACAAAAGAAAAATGAGAGGAAAGAAATTGAGAGGAAAGAGGCCAAAAAGAAATCATATATGGCCCAAAAAGGTGAGTTGAAACAATTGATGCACACACATGAACCACTTGTGTTGATTGTTTATAAGGAGATCCTCCTTAACACAAGTGATATAGCCGGGTCCCTTCCGAGCATTGTTGTTTCACTTTTGCAGGAATTTGAAGATGTATTTCCGGAGGAGTTACCTCGAGGCTTACCACCATTGAGGGGAATCGAGCACCAAATCGATTTCGTGCCTGGGAGTGCATTGCCAAATCGTCCCGCTTATAGGAGCAATCCGGAGGAGACTAAGGAGCTTCAACGGCAGGTAAGTGAGTTGTTAGATAAGGGTTTTGTGCGTGAGTCCATGTCCCCTTGTGCTGTGCCTGTTTTATTAGTTCCTAAGAAAGATGGCTCATGGCGAATGTGTGTGGACTGTAGAGCAATCAATAATATAACCATTAAGTATCGGCATCCCATACCTAGACTAGATGATATGTTAGATGAGTTGCATGGTGCTTGTATCTTTAGCAAAATTGATTTGAAGAGTGGCTATAATCAAATTAGGATGAGGGAAGGTGATGAGTGGAAAACTGCTTTTAAAACCAAGTATGGGTTGTATGAGTGGATGGTCATGCCTTTTGGCTTAACTAATGCTCCTAGCACCTTTATGAGGTTAATGAATCATGTCTTGCGTGCACATATAGGAAAATTTGTTGTTGTCTACTTTGATGATATCCTAGTGTATAGCAAGAATCTACAAGAGCATGTACACCACTTGAGACTTGTGCTAATCTCACTACGGGTTGAAAGTTTATATGCTAACCTTAAGAAGTGTGACTTTTGTACAAACAAACTTGTCTTTCTTGGCTTTGTTGTAAGTTCACAGGGGATACAAGTTGATGAAGACAAGGTAAGTGCTATTTGGGATTGGCCAACGCCTACTACTGTTGGCCAAGTTCGAAGTTTTCATGGTCTTGCAAGCTTTTATAGGAGGTTTGTAAAAGATTTCAGCACCTTGGCCGCGCCGATGACGACAGTAATAAAAAAGAACGTCCCATTCCATTGGGGCGAGGAGCAAGAGAAGTCTTTTAATACTATTAAGCAAAAATTAATTAATGCTCCTTTACTTGTTTTGCCTGACTTTTCTAATAAGTTTGAGATTGAATGTGATGCTTCAGGTATAGGTATTGGCGGAGTTTTGATGCAAGGAGGGCAGCCAATAGCATACTTTAGTGAGAAGCTCAATGGAGCCGCCTTGAACTATCCCATGTATGACAAGGAGTTATACGCGCTTGTGAGGACTCTAGAGACGTGGCAGCNCGGAGTTATACGCGCTTGTGAGGACTCTAGAGACGTGGCAGCACTACTTGAGGCCTAAGGAATTTGTGATTCATTCGGATCATGAGTCCCTAAAACACCTCAAGGGGCAACATAAGTTGAACAAGCGGCATGCAAAGTGGGTGGCATTCATTGAAACGTTCCCATACATCATCAAGTACAAACAAGGTAAAGAAAACATAGTGGCCGACGCACTATCTCGGAGGTACGTACTAATCTCTACCTTGGAATCAAAAATTTTGGGATTTGAGCATGTGAAAGAGTTGTATGTGCTGGATGAGGATTTTAAGAGTGTGTTTGAAACTTGTATGCATGGACCACACGAAAAATTCTATTTGCATAATGGTTTCTTGTTTAGAGAAGATAGGTTGTGCATCCCTAAATCATCCATTCGTGAATTACTTGTTAGGGAGGCACATGGGGGTGGTTTGATGGGACACTTTGGTGTGGCAAAAACCTTGAATGCTTTGCATGAACATTTTTATTGGCCACATATGAGGCGTGATGTTGAGCGAGTTTGTGATAAGTGCATAACTTGTAGGCAAGCTAAGTCTAAGACACAACCACATGGATTGTATACACCACTTCCTGTTCCTAGTGAACCTTGGATTGACATTTCTATGGATTTTGTTTTGGGGTTGCCTAGGACTAAGAAGGGGAGGGATTCGATATATGTTGTGGTTGATAGATTTTCTAAGATGACACATTTTATTGCTTGTCACAAAACTGATGATGCCTCTCACATTGCGGCTTTGTTCTTTAGAGAAGTCGTTAGGTTGCATGGTATGCCTAGGACTATTGTGTCTGACCGGGATGTTAAGTTTTTAAGTTACTTTTGGAAAACTCTATGGGCTAAACTTGGCACAAAATTGTTGTTTTCTACTACTTGTCATCCTCAAACGGATGGGCAAACTGAAGTTGTTAATAGGACTTTAGGAACACTTTTGCGTGCTATACTTAAGAAGAACTTAAAGAATTGGGAAGATTGTTTGCCATTTGTTGAGTTTGCTTATAATCGCTGCATTCATTCTACTACTAATTATTCGCCATTTGAGATTGTGTATGGGTTTAATCCTTTGACTCCGTTGGATTTGATGTCTTTACCTGTGAGTGAAAGGTTGAAAATGAACAAAAAAAAGAAGGCTGAATTTGTTAGAGGGTTGCATGAAAAGGTCAAGGCCAACATTGAGAAGAGAAATGAGCAATATGCCAAGCAAGCCAACAAAGGGAAGAAGAAGGTGATATTTGAGAAAGGTGATTGGGTGTGGCTCCACTTGCGGAAGGAAAGGTTCCCCGAGAAGCGTCGTTCAAAGCTACTACCTAGGGGCGATGGACCATTTCAAATTCTAGAAAGGATCAATGAAAACGCCTACAAACTCGATTTACCAGGTGAGTACAATGTGAGTTCCACTTTCAATGTTACTGATTTGTCGTTGTTTGATGTAGGTGATGAACAAGATTTGAGGACAAATCCTTCTCAAGAAGGAGAGGATGATGCGAACACGGTTGGTCAAGCCCCAAGGACAGCATGGAACCCTTTAGAGTTGCCGGATGGACCAATCACGAGGGGACGTCTGAAGAGGTTCAAAGAAGCATTGAATGGGTTTATGAGCAAAGAAGACGGAGTGACAAGCGAGATACAGAGTGATGAAAGGTTTGTGATGCAATGGGATCAGGTGAACATTATTCAAGCATCCATGCAAAACGGAGCGCAAATCTGGACAGAAGATCTCGCGCACATGCGCGAAGACAGGGCGCGCATATGCGCGAGCTCGCGCACAAGCGCCGCGAAGGGGCGCGCATATGAGCGAGAAGTACTGGACACCGAAGACTTTAACAGTGGGCTTCGCGCATATGCGCGACATAGGCAGAGACTTGCGCGCATATGCGCGCGGCACAGATTTTTTTTCCTAAGTTAGTGTTTTAATTATTTTGGCAACTAGATTTCATATCTTGATTATGTAAACATATTGGACGAATTTTGGGACATTATTCAGATCATTATTCATTGAATATCAAAAAATTTTGAGAAATTTTCTCTCCACTTTCAAGGCTTTTGCTTTGTAAACAAAAAAATCAAACTTATCAAAGTTTTTAACTTTGTGGCGTTTGTCGATCGTCTTGTGCGGATTGTCATTGACTTGTTCTTTGAAGGTTGGTTCTAAATTTCGATTGTTTTCATCATGATTCTTTATTGCTAAACCTCGTAGTTTAGGGGTGAAAATCACACCATACTTTATTCAAAAGATCGGGACACAACAACGAATTCCTTGTTCGTTTTTAAATTGAGGGCGTGATTCAATTTTAATCGTGTTTGCTTTTTATTCGTACGAGGATTCTTATCACTCGAACCTTGACCTCTTTGAGCAACAAGCTGCTGCCTCGTCTGTCTCTCTCTGGCAATGTCTTTCTCATCTTGCTCGGCTAACAAAGCCTTAGCCACAATCTCTTTAAATGTCACAGCCTTAGACATATTGATGTCCCTCCTGATCTCTGCTCGAAGGCCTCTAATGAAATGAGCACTCTTGTCTTTGTCATTGGAGGCATATATGGGGCAAACAGACAACCCTCCTCAAACTTCAAGATGTACTCGCCAACATTCATACCTCCTTGACGAAGCTCTAAAATTCAGTCACCTTCCGAGCTCGAAGTGCATCTGGGAAGTACTTGTGATAGAAAAGATCCGTGAAATCTTGCCACTTCAATGCCGGAACATCAACACCTACCTTGGTAGCATTCCACCAAATACGTGCAGCTTTGACTAACATGAATATTGCACAACCCACTCTGTCCTTGTCTTCATAATTGAGATGATCAAATATAGCCTCAAATGCTTTAATCCACTCTACGGCCACCAATGGATCAGTGCTTCCTGCAAACTCAGGCGGATCCATTCTCTTAAAAGCAGTAAAGATCCCATCAGTTCCAACCGCTTGAACCACTTGGCCTCTCACTTGGCCTCTACCTTGACTTGTACCTTACAAATGGAGCAACTGTTGGATCTGCTCACTATGAACCTTAGCTTGCTCTTTTAATAATTTTCCGAACTCGTCAACAACTCTCGATGAGGGGCTATCCTCACCCTCTGAGGCTTTTCTCTTAGGAGGCATTAAATCCTACAATGTGCTTACACAATACATATCAACCAATAACAATACATATATGAAGAAGACATACCCGGACTGTTGAAAGTAGACGAAGTCATATGCATTGGTCCGAAGAACGTTGCTCTGATACCACTAAATGTAACGCTCTGACCCGATTTCATAAAGTAACAGCGGAATTTAAAATTTTTCTTGAAGGGAAGAAGGATTTAAAATACATTTCAATATATAATCAAAAATATATACATGATCAAATGAGCGTTGCATCAAAATACAAAATGTCATTTTGATCATGTCCAAAAGTTCTAACAAAATAGCCTTCTTCCTTCCATCTACTATACATATGACTTCGGCTCCAGTCAACATCCTGGCCCGTCACTCTTATCTGCATCACATGAAATAACTGAAACGAGTATAAAACTCAGCAAGTGGAGCTTTTACATAGCAATGAATACATATCATACTCTGTAAAACATGGCTTTGAAAACAACATTAAATACCATCAACTCTGAAACATGAATATCATAGAATGAATAACAATAACGATGGTATTTCTCTTTTCTCTGATGGATTGATATCTATATAGTATCTCTGTCTCTGTACCTATATCCCATCGATATAAATCGATTACTCTGTCGAGATATAATTCTATGGTCGTTGATCAACTAATTGCATGCAATCTCTGACTATGTATCTATCAATCCAATAAAACATTTGAAATCTCTTTTGGACATTAAAACAAACACTTTGAGTACTCTTTTCTTTGGCATTCCCTTTCATAAAATTGAGACATATAAAGCCTCTAATATACAACAAAGTGTATCCATACATAACATGAAACAAGTGGAAAGGAATAGCATGTTAAAACCATTGAAACACAATACATATATTATCATGTGAGCACAAGGAATGAATTCCACTTACTACACTTGGAAACCTTGATTCTAAACTCTTGGTTGAATTCCTAAAACAATAAACCATATATTGCACCATCAATAACCCAATAATCAAACAACCATATCATTAAATCCATAAAACCAACACCATCAACAAACCCAAGATTTCCCAACATCATAATCCAAGAATAAACAAAGCCACAAGCTTACCTTAGCTTCTTAAAGCACAAGAACCTTGTATCACCACCACAATCCAACAACAAGCTTGAATCAAAGATAGGAAATGAAAGGAAATGAAACTCTAACCTCCCCTTGAGAGAAAGAACCGAGAGAATGGAGAGAAATGAGAGAAAATGAGACCAACTCATGTATTATATAACTTAAATCTCGAAAACACGTTTTTTGTACTATGCTGGGCGCTCGGGCGGTCATAAATTACCGCTCGGGCGCGGACCATACTGTCCGATACCAAACTTTCAGAATCAATGGCGCTCGGGCGGTCATTTCTTACCGCTCGGGCGTCGCTCTGCGCACAGCCGTCTCAAAGAACGCCTCCGAAATGCCTCTTTCCTTCATAATTTGGAAAAGTGGTAAACATGAAAGTTGTAGTTCTATGTCTTGGCTTGCTTTTCCAATTAGCCTCATGTCATTTGAAGGTCTGAGTAAACAGGTATGCTCAATCTCCCAACATGTGTCACTGGAGGAACGACGACACACACGACAAATTTCGGGGCGCTATTGACTTGTCTTCCACAATGATTTGAACAAAAATCAAAACATGAAATTTACACCTCTATGCCTTCTCTAACCACTCCAATTGACCTCATACCAATTGGCTCAATATACAAATTATCACGAATTTACTCGCAACGCCACTACAGTATCACCACACATCTTCTATAAACACAATACCATAAATCATAAATCTCAACTCTTAACATCAAAACTATATTTAAACTTAACCAAAGAGTCAATAAACATATTAAATCTTAAGCCATACCGATCACCAAGCTTGGATATTACAATCTCCCTAGCTCAATTGGTACCAGGACTCTTGATATTAATGTACTTATCCTATAGGTCATGGGATCGAGTCCTGGGGAGGCGAAAGAAACCCCTTGGTAGGGAGGGGGATATCCTATGAGCAACCCGTACGACGCCTATAGAAAGCCCGTGAGGGAAAAGGCCCCTTGAGGGAGCCAAAGATCGGGATAGCCTTGGGTCGATCAGGGCAGTGGACCGTATGGGCGGTCCACTGGGTCTGTAAAGGGTCGTTACAATAAAAGGCGCCTTTTATTGTAACGACCCTTTACAAGCCCAGTGGACCGCCCATACGGCCCACTGCCCCGATCGACCCAAGGCTATCCCGATTTTGGGCTCCTTCAAGGGGCCATTTCCCTCACGGGCTTTCCATAGGCGTCGTATGGGTTACTCATAGGATATCCCCCTCCCTACCAAGGGGTTTCTTTCGCCTCCCCAGGACTCGATCCCATGACCTATAGGATAAGTCTTGATATCAATGTACTTATCCTACACGTCATGGGATCGAGTCCTGGGGAGGCGAAAGAAAGCCCTTGGTAGGGAGGGGGAGATCCTATGAGTAACCCGTACGACGCCTATGGAAAGCCCGTGAGGGGATCTAAGCCCAAGATCGGGATAGCCTTGGGTCGATCGGGGCAGTGGGCCGTATGGGCGGTCCACTGGGCCTGTAATGGGTCGTTACAATAGCTCAATTGGTACCAGACTTGTGCTGAGTATCTATATATCCATGTGATCTCAGGTTCGAGTCTGGGAAGGCACAAGCTCCAGTGCATGGGCTGGAGAGTTCTATGAGTAATCCGTACGACGCCTATGGAAAGCCCGTGCGGGAAAAGGCCCCTTTGAGGGAGCCCAAGATCGGGATAGCCTTGGGTCGATCGGGGCAGTGGGCCGTATGGGCGGTCCACTGGCCTGTAATGGGTCGTTACAATAAAAGGCGCCTTTTATTGTAACGATCCAAGGCTATCCCGGTCTTGGGCTCTTATCTCTGGGCCCTCAGGCACTCTGGACTTTTTCCCTCACGGGCTTTCTAGCTCAATTGGTACCAGACTTGTGCTGAGTATCTATATATCCATGTGATCTCAGGTTCGAGTCTGAGGAGGTACAAACTCCAGTGCACGGGTTGGAGTAGTCTATGAGTAACGATGCCTATGGAAAGCCCGTGAAGGAAAGAGTCCAGAGTGCCTAAGGGCCCAGAGATAAGAGCCCAAGACAGGGATAGCCTTGAATCGTTACACTTGCTCTTTCAATAATTTGCCGAACTCGTCAACAACTCTCGATGAGGGGCTATCCTCACCCTCTGAGGCTTTTCTCTTAGGAGGCATTAAATCCTACAATGTGCTCACATAATACATATCAACCAATAACAATGAAAAGATGAAGAAGAAGACATACCCGGACTGTTGAAAGTAGACGAAGTCATATGCATTGGTCCGAAGAACGTTGCTTTGATACCACTAAATGTAACGCCCTCTTCATCGATTTCATAAAAAAACAGCGGAATTTAAAATTTTCTTGTAGGAAAGAAGGATTTAAAATACATTTCAATACATAATCAAAAGTATATACATGATCAAATAAGATTTGCAACAAAATACAAAATATCATTTTGATCATGTCCAAAAGTGCTAACAAAATAGCCTTCTTCCTTCCATCTACTATACATATGACTTCGGCTCCAGTCAACATCCTGGCCCGTCACTCTTATCTGCATCACATGAAATAACTGAAATGAGTATAAAACTCAGCAATTGGAGCTCTTACATAGCAATATACATATACCATACTCTGTAAAACGTGGCTTTGAAATCATTAATACCATCTAACTTTTGAAACACGAATAATATAGTAGAACGTGAACAATAACAATGGTATTTCTCTTTTCTCTTGTGGATTGATATCTAAATAGTATCTCTGTCTCTGTCCCTATATCCCATCGATATAAATCGATACTCTGTCGAGATATAAGCCTATGGTCGTTGATCAACTAATTGCATGCAATCTCTGGCTATCTATTTATCAATCCAATAAATCATTTGAAATCTCTCTTGGACATTAAAACAAACACCTTGAATGCTCTTTTCATTTGCATTCATTTTTTACAATTGAGGCATATAAAAACCTCTAATATACAAAAAAGTGTACCAATACATAACATGAATCAAATGAAAGGGAATAGCATGTTAAAACCATTTGAAATACAATAGATATAATTCATGTGAGCACAAGAAATGAATTCCACTTACAACCAATGGAAAGCTTGATTCTAATCTCTTGGTAAAAAACCTACAACAATAAACCAAGAATTGAACCATCAACATCTCAATAATCCAACAACCATACTCTAAAATCCATAAAACCAACACAATCAAACAAACCCAATATTTCTCCCCAGCACCAAAATCCAAGAATAGCTAAACCAAAAGCTTACCTTAGCTCCTTGAACCCAAAATAAACTTGATCTCACTACAAATACCCAACAATAAGCTTGAATTAAAGGCACCAAATGAAAGAAATGGAACCCTAGCTTACCCCTTGAGTGAAGAACCGAGAAGTAGAGGAGAGAAATGAGGGAAATTTGTGTCTCAACAAATTTTAAGCCTTAAAATACCAAAAACACGTTTTTTGCACTGTGCTAGGCGCTCGGGCGGTCATAAACTACCGCTCGGGCGCGGACCATGCTGTCCAAGACAAAATTTTCAGAATCAGTGGCGCTCGGGCGGTCATTTCTTACCGCTCTGCGCACAGCCGCCTCAAAGATTGCCTCCGAAACGCCTCTTCTCTTCATAATTTGAAAAATTTTAAACATGAAAGTTGTAGCTCTATGTCTTGGCTTGCATCTCCAATTAACCTCATGCCATTTGAAGGTCTGAGTAAAGAGTTATGCTCAATCTCCCAACATGTGGCACTGGAGGAACGACGACACCCACGACAAACTTCGGGGAGCTTTTGGCTTGTCTTCCACAATGATTTGAACAAAAATTCAAAACATGAAAGTTACACCTCTATGTCTTCTCTAACCACTCCAATTGGCCTCATACCAATTGGCTCAATATACAAATTATCATTAATTTAATCGCAACGACACTACAGTATCATTACACATCTTCTATAAACACAATACCATAAATCATAAATCTCAACTCTTAACGTCAAAACCATATTTAAACTTAACCAAGGAGTCAATAAACATATTAAATCTTAAACCGTACCGATCACCAAGCTTGGATATTACAGATTATGATTGTTTTATTAATTATCATCCAGGTAAAGCAAATGTTGTTGCAGATGCATTAAGTCGAAAGTCCAGTTCTATTGCCGCAATGCAAGTACAAGAACAAATCATATGGGATTTACAGAATTTGAATATTGATATTATTCCAAAGGGAGCTACAATCCAGTTATCATCCCTCATAGTTCGATCAACACTTGCAGACAGGATTAAGGTCAAACAAAGTGCAGATAATGAAATACAGCAATTGAGACAACGAGATGAGGATAAAAGACATTCGAACTTTAAATTGAATGGGGAAGGAATATGGGCATATCGAGGTAGATTGTGCGTGCAGAAACAAGGAACAATCAGGACTGACATTCTTATTGATGCTCATGTTACTCCCTATTCAATCCATCCAGGAGGCACCAAAATGTACAAAGATTTGAAACCATTATTTTTGTGGCCAGGTATGAAAAAGGACAGTGCTTAATTTGTTGCACAATGTCTAACTTGTTAACAGATTAAGACTGAACATCAAAGACCAGAAGGACTCCTGAAACCATTGCCTATTCCTGAATGGAAATGGGAACACATTACAATGATTTCATCCTTGGTTTGCCAAGAACACAAAGAGGATTCAATGCTATATGGGTTATTGTGGATCGGCTTACGAAATCAGCTCACTTCCTTCCGGTGAAGACCACATACACGATGAATCAATATGCTGAAGAATACATCAAAGAGATAGTGAGACTTCATGGTATCCCAGTGTCCATTGTAACTGATAGAGATCCAAAATTTACGTCTGCATTTTGGAAGAGTTTACATCATGCTATGGGAACTCGATTGGCATTTAGTACAGTATTCCACCCTCAAACTGATGGACAATCAGAACGGATGAATCAGATCTTAGAAGATATGTTGAGGGCCTGTACTATTGACTTCCCAGGAAGTTGGGACAGTAAACTACCATTGGCTGAGTTTACATATAACAATAGCTATCAGTCAAGTATTGGAATGGTACCATATACTGCATTATATGGTAGAAAATGTCACTCTCCGGTAAATTCGGATGAAGTAGGAGAAAGAAAATTATTAGGCCCTGAATTGGCACAACAGACGGCCGAATAAGTAACCAAGATCAGAGAAAGAACGCATACTGCCCAGAGCCGACAGAAAAGCTATGCTGATGTGCGACGTCGTCGATTGGAATTTCAAGTTGGTGACCATGTATTTGTAAATATATCACCATTGAAGGCCATTTTGCGTTCTGGTAAGAAGGGAAAATTGAGTCCAAGATATATCGGTCCATTTGAAATCTTCGAAAGAATAGGAGATTGGGCCTACCGAGTTGCTTTACCACCGAACTTATCAAATGTTCATAATGTTTTTCACGTTTCCTTGCTACAAAAGTATTTGGCCAATCCTTCTCACGTTCTTCATTATGAACCATTTGAGCTTGCATCAAATCTCTCGTATGAAGAACGACCAGCCCAAATCCTCGATAGGAAATCAAAAGTGCTACGAGGCAAGGAAATACCTTTGGTAAAACTATTATGGCGCAATCATGCAATTGAAGAAGCAACTTGGGAGCGAGAAGACGAGATCCATCAGAGATATCCTGAACTATATGGTACGTCAAATTTCGAGGATGAAATTCTTTGAAGGAGGGGAGAATTGTAATGCCCGGTTACTCGTACAAATGATAATAATACGTTTATGTCGTTTATTATGTAGTTATTTGCCTCATTATGTTTTACATGTTGATTGAGGTGTCGATATTGAGATTGAACATGATTTTTATATTGTCCATGGTGTATTGAGAATGAATATGTGTTAAAATAGTGATAGTAAGATGTGTAGGTAGAAGTAGGGTAAGGAAGTTGATAGGAAATGAGATGAAATTGTGGTAGTTTTTACGAGTTTTACCATAATGATTTGAATATTAATCCAAATTGTGTGCGGCCATAACCATTAGAAAGTTAAAATATAATGCTACAACTTTCATGTTTTGATTTTTGTTCAAATCATTAGAGAATACGAGCCAAAAGTGGCCCGAAGTGTGTCATGTGTATCGTTGTTTTTGAACTGACACATGTTGGGAGAATGAGCATAACTTTTTACTCAGACCTTCAAATGACATGAGGCCAATTGGAGATGCAAGAAAACACATAGGGCTACAACTTTTATGTTAACTACTTTTGCTAATTCGGAAGATAAAAATGAGTGTTTTGGTAGAATGTGGCGCGCATATGCGCTAGAACTCGCGAATATGCGCCGGGTGGGTAGAACAGGTCGTGCATATGCGCACGGAAAGTCGTGCATATGCGCCCAGCACTGTATAAAAAGATAAAGATCGATTTTCTAAGCCATTCCAACCATTCTTACCTTCATTTACAGCAAGAACACGAAGCAAAACAAGATTTCTTCCTGCCAAAAGCTTCCTTCTTCATTCCTTTCATCATTTTGAAGTTAGAATTAAGTGCTCCATCACAAGAACTTCCTAAGGGTGTAAGTTTTCTCCTTTAGTTGTTTTACATGTATAGGGGTAACTTTCACCTTGTATAGAAATAGTAACTGAACTATTTGTTCATTGACTGCATAGGACTGATAACATCCTCTCAAACCAGTATTCATACACTTGGACAGTAAGTTGGCATGTTCTTGAAGTAATAGATGAGTAATATTATGATTTCAAATACTTCTCATTGATTATTGATATATGTACATTGTTAGTATGTTTATTGATGAAAACATAGCACCATATTCTATTGTTATGTATTAAATATGAAAGGAACTCATGAATATTGAAGATGGGTGCTATGTCATGGACATGAATATGAACATGAGAAGAAAATGAGTGATTTTTACATGATGTAGAGCTTGTTGACATCATGGGTGGTTTTAAGTCCACCAAACCTATTGGCCAATATATGTTCATGGGGCGTGGGTTTGCCAAAGGTTGCTTCCTGACGTCCAACACAGTAGTAGCTATATAATAAACCAAGCACAGTAGTACAGGTCAACTAATGAGGCTTAAGTACAAAAATGAACATGAATATATGATATCATATGACATGGTTTAAAGATTCATTGTTGTCACGACTTGATATGTATGTTCCTTCGACTGATATTGATACGTACAAGTGCAAACTTATTGAGTTTTATAAACTCACGTAGCTCATGTATTATAGGATCAGGTAGTGAATAGACGTAGGATGCCGGTTCGCCAATGGATGCTTGTGACGTGCCTTACCTCGAAAAGAACCGGGATATCTTATTGTATAGCTTCCGTATATATAGTAGTAAATTTTATGTCAGGGTTTGAAACAAGTTCCATGTTATGTATGATGATACAAAGTATGTTTGTATATGAGAATATGTTTATAAGTGTGTATAAATAGTATTGCTTGAGTTTTTTGTATATACAAAATATAGGAACATCATGCCAAAATTTTTATAAACGGTCAAAGTGATGCCTCTTGTTTGATTTGCTTCATACTATAGTTATATCATTCAAACCTTATTTTTATTATGGTAATTATGCTAAGTATAGAGTAAGAGTGTGACATATGGCTTCTCTTCTTCTTCTACCAAATCCTCTACTTCTTCCATTCTTACCCCAATTCTCATTTTGGCTCTCCTCATCTATTCCCAAATCATACTCTTCCTCTTCTTCTACTGTACCCACATTTTTAGGCTTAGATTTATTTCAACTAGTACTAACCTCAAGCCTATTCAACCGCTCATGTAATGGCTCAAATTCAACCTTCATCATCCTACTAAAATGCCCAAACAACGCCTCCATTTGAACTTTAGACAACCCCGGGTTCGAACTATCTCCTACTTCCCTCTCCATTTAAATTTCAGGTTTGTACCTGCAAGAAAACGTTGGTAGAAAACACAATATATTCCTCACTCAAATGCTCACGGTCACTCCAAAGAAGGTTCTCTTGTCTCCCCTCTTATTTTTTTTGCTCACAACAAATACTTACTAGTCACTCCAAAGAAAATTCACCCGCACTCCAGTAATTGCACTCAAATTTGATAGCATTCTCGAAAGTGTGCTCAAGCTTTGTATTTGTATATCAAACAATCAAGATCAACTTGTGAACAAATGTGATCGACTCACTTGGACTGCGTAGACAAGCAATTTGAAGATAAATATTTTTTTGACTGTGTGAGGCACTTGTATATGACTCACAAAAAAGAATAGAACAAAATATCAAAAAGAAATAACGGTGAATTTTCGGAATTTATGTAATTTTTTTTGGTTGAGTACTACTCGAAAATCACCAAGAAAAAAAATTCGAGAATCATAGATTCACGAAAAGACGAAGAACGATAAACCAAAATAGATATGGAAACGAACGAAGAGATAACACAGATCTGAAAATTTAAGAACAAGATAACTTACTTGAATTTAACGAACCTAAGCTCTGATACCAAATGATGTGAATCCTCGTACGAATAAATAGCAAACATGATTAATTTAGAATCACGCCCTCAATTCAATAATGAACAAGGAATTGTTGTTGTCCCGATCTTTTGAATCAAATGTGTATGTGATTTTCACCTCTAAACTATGAAAAGTTCAGCAAAAAATAATCACAAAATAAAAAATTGAAGAATCAGATGAACCTTCAAAGAACTTGTCTTTGACAATCCGTATGATATTAATCGACCAACGGCACAAAGTTAAAATTTTGATAAGTTTGATTTGAAGAACAAAGCAAGGGTTTGAATGTTTTGTGAGAAAACTCTAAACTTTGATATTATATCAATAATAATCTCCATTGTGTGTCCCAAAATTCGTCCAATATGTTTACATAATCAAAGATATGAAATCTCGTTGCCAAACTAATAAAAACACTAAATTAGGAAATATATCTGCGCCGCGCGCATATGCGCGCCCTGAGCTCGCGCATATGCGCGAATGTCTCTGCCTGTACGCTGCAAAATTTTCCTTCGCTAGTTCCGCGCATATGCGCGAAGTTCTCTGTTCAAATCTTCGGTGTCCAGTATTTCTCGCGCATATGCGCGCGCGAGGTCTTCTGTCCAATTTTGTGCTTTGCTTTGCATGGATGCTTGAATAATGTTCATATGATTCTCACGCATCACGAACCTTTCAGCACTCTGTACCTCGCTTGTAAATCTGTCTTCTTTGCTCATAAGTCCATTCAATGCTTCTTTGAACCTCTTCAGACGTCCCCTCATGATTGGTCCATCAGGCAACTCTAAGGGGTCCCATGCTTTCCTTGGGGCTTGACCAACCGTGTTCGCATCAACAACTTTCATGTTTACCACTTTTTGAGCGGCCTATATACTTCTTAGCAGCGGCTGAATCGACTAGGAACTGTTTAGAACATATAGTATTCCAAATATGAGTTTCATGAGACTCATCATATGAGCATCTCATATTCTTTATACTATTTGTATATTCAAGGACTTTATCTATACAACTAGCATGAGTATACAGATAAAGATGTACAAAAGCAATAATTTCAAATATTATTAAAACAAAGATTATTTATACATAGAGTTTAAATATGAACCCTCGGCCAACACTTGGCTCGACGGACACCTACTCTAACATTAGAATGTTGTTAGGGGTCTAGCTCATCTCCAAGGTTTTAGTATAACTATCTGGGTTTAGAAACAAAGTTAGGACTGATGATTTGATAATCTTTCCAGGATTATGTGGCGTTTCTTCACATTACAAAACGCACTAGAAGGAATGCTGTAAGGCTTCAAAGGACATACAAAATATCATTCTAGAAAAGTTTCCCCCAAGCAAGGGGCGAGCCAGTTACATTTATTTAATTAATGATTTCGTAGTTAACAATCCATTAGTATGAGAAAATCACAGATTGTGGCGAGTATGAATTTTTCTTTCTCAAGCTAGAGAAGAGAGAGTTGAATTCAGTTAGTAGCGTGGCACAAAAACCTCGAGCGAAAGAGAGAGGGATAGGAAGAAAGTAAGAGAAGTTTACCTTGTTTAGCCTAGGGGCATATCATAAGGGTATTGTATAGTCTTACTCTTTCACAGGAGAGGAGACGTAGTCTTGATAAATGTTTTCCTTTTAGTCGAGCATTTTCTACTTATCATACATACTTCAATTACAGCGAACCTCAACCTATCTAAAGCAGAGCAGCTTATTTGCCAAATCCAAGGGGGATTGATACAATCCCGCCCACGAGATCTTTGATTTGTCACGATCTTTGAAAAAAATAATTGATAGGTGTGATAATCGCCTCTAGATCACGCGGTCTAGCAACAAATAATCAACGAAAGAACAATCGCGTACAAGAGAACCTCCAAAGAACTCGTCCTTGGCAACCCGCGTGATATTCGATTGACAAACGCCACAAAAGATAAATCTTTTGATAAGTTTGATTTGATACGACGCAAAAGTTATAACAAAACTTAAGCTTGTTTTTGAGAGAATTCTCAAAGAAAAGTTTTATAAACTCACTATTAATCTGAATTAATGTTTTACAATCCCAAAACTCGTCCATATATTGATTACAAATCAAAAAGATACTCAAAATCAAGTTACCAATATAATTAAAACTCTAAAATAGGAACTAAAGATTTTCTCGCGATCGGGCGGCGCTCGGGCGCGGGTTTCTACCTCTCGAGCGCGAGCTCTTCTGGACAGGTCGCGCTCGGGCGCCGATGCTTCTGGAGTTCACATTCTGGACAGTGAGTGTGGCGCTCAGGCGGTAATGTCTGGCCGCTCGGGCGCCGAAGTTGCTGGCCTCCTCTTCATTTATCACTTGAATAATGTTCCTTTGGCTCCCAAACTTATTCCCATGCATCATGAACCCTTCAGCACTTTGCACCTTGCTTGTAAGTCCTTCTTCCTTGCTCATAAGCCCATGTAACGCCACTTTAAACTTCTTCAGTCGTCCCCTCGTGATTGGTCCCGCTGGTAACTCTAAGGGATCCCATGCTTTCCTTGGGACGTGCACATCCGTGTTCGCATCATCCTCCCCTTCTTGAAAAGGATTTGTCCTCAAATCCAGCTCGTCACCTACATCAAACAACGACAAGTCACTAACATTGAAAGTAGAACTCACGTGATACTCACCTGGTAGATCGAGTTTGTAGGCATTGTCATTGATCCTTTCAAGTACTTGGAATGGTCCATCACCCCTAGGTAATAGTTTAGAACGTCTCTTCTCGGGGAACCTTTCCTTCCTCAAGTGTAGCCACACCCAATCACCTTTCTCAAATATCACCTTCTTCTTTCCCTTGTTGGCTTGCTTTGTGTATCGTTCATTCTTCTTTTCAATATTAGCTTTGACCTTCTCATGCAAACTCCTAACAAATTCCGCCTTCTTTTTCCCATCCATGTTTAACCTTTCACTCACAGGTAAAGACATCAAATCTAACGGAGTCAAAGGGTTAAAACCATAAACAATTTCAAATGGCGAATAGTTCGTAGTAAAATGCACGCAACGATTATAAGCAAACTCAACAAATGGCAAACAATTTTCCCAATTCTTCAAGTTCTTTTTAAGAATAGCACGCAAAAGTGTTCCTAATGTCCTATTGACAACTTCAGTTTGCCCATCCGTTTGAGGATGACAAGTAGTAGAAAACAACAATTTTGTGCCAAGTTTAGCCCATAAAGTCTTCCAAAAGTAACTCAAGAATTTAACATCACGGTCAGAAACAATAGTCCTAGGCATGCCATGCAACCTAACGACTTCTCTAAAGAACAAATCCGCAATGTGAGACGCATCATCAGTTTTGTGACAAGCAATGAAATGTGCCATCTTAGAGAATCTATCAACAACAACAAATATTGAATCCCTCCCCTTCTTAGTCCTAGGCAACCCCAAAACAAAGTCCATAGAAATGTCAACCCAAGGCTCACTAGGAACAGGAAGTGGTGTATACAATCCATGTGGTTGTGTCCTAGACTTAGCTTGTCTACAAGTTATGCACTTATCGCAAACACGCTCAACATCACGCTTCATGTGTGGCCAATAGAAATGTTCATGCAATGCACTTAAAGTTTTTGCCACACCAAAGTGTCCCATCAAACCACCCCCATGTGCCTCCCTAACAAGTAATTCACGAACGGATGATCTAGGGATGCACAACCTATCTTCTCTAAACAAGAAACCATTATGCAAATAGAATTTATCATGTGGACCATGCATACAAGTTTCAAACTCGTTCTTAAAATCGTCATCTAGCACATACAACTCCTTGACATGCTCAAACCCCAATATTTTAGACTCCAAGGAAGAGAAAAGTAAGTACCTTCGTGATAGTGCGTCGGCCACTATATTTTCCTTACCTTGTTTGTACTTTATTATGTAGGGGAATGTCTCTATGAATGCCACCCACTTGGCATGCCGCTAGTTCAGCTTTTGTTGCCCCTTAAGGTGCTTTAGAGACTCATGATCCGTATGAATCACAAACTCCTTAGGCCTTAAGTAGTGCAGCCACGTCTCTAGAGTCCTCACAAGTGCGTAGAACTCCTTATCATACGTGGGATAGTTTAGGGCGGCTCCTTTGAGTTTCTCGCTAAAGTACGCCACGGGCCGTCCCCCTTGCATCATAACTCCGCCGATACCTATGCCTGAAGCATCACATTCAATTTCAAACGTATTAGCAAAGTCAGGCAAAACAAGTAAAGGAGCATTAATTAATTTTTGCTTAATAGTATTAAAAGACTTCTATTGCTCCTTGCCCCAATGGAATGGAACGTTCTTCTTGATCACCGCTGTCATGGGTGCTGCCAATGTGCTAAAATCCTTTACAAACCTCCTATAAAAGCTTGCAAGTCCATGAAAACTTCGGACTTGACCAACAGTAGTAGGCGATGGCCAATCTCGAATAGCACTTACCTTTTCCTCATCCACTTGTATCCCCTGTGAGCTTACCACAAAACCAAGGAAGACAAGTTTGCTTGTACAAAAATCTCATTTCTTTAGGTTAGCATATAGAATTTCAGCCCTTAGTGTGATTAGTACAAGTTTCAAGTGATCAACATGCTCATCCAAGTCTTTGCTATATACTAGGATATCATCAAAGTAAACAACAACAAATTTCCCTATGTATGCACGCAAGACATGGTTCATTAACCTCATAAAGGTGCTAGGAGCGTTAGTTAAGCCAAATGGCATCACCATCCACTCATACAACCCGTACTTGGTTTTAAAAGCAGTTTTCCACTCATCACCTTCCCTCATCCTAATTTGGTGATAACCACTTTTCAAATCAATTTTGCTAAAGATACAAGCACCATGCAATTCATCTAACATATCATCTAGTCTAGGTATGGGATGCCTATACTTAATGGTGATGTTATTGATTGCCCTACAATCCACACACATACGCCATGAACCATCTTTCTTAGGAACTAACAAAACAGGCACAGCACAAGGGGACATGGACTCACGCACAAAACCCATATCTAACAACTCACTTACCTGTCGTTGAAGCTCCTTAGCCTCCTCCGGATTGCTCCTATAAGCCGGACGATTTGGTAATGCACTCCCGGGCACCAAATCAATTTGGTGCTCAATCCCCCTCAATGGTGGTAGCCCTTGAGGTAGCTCCTCCGGAAATATATCATCAAATTCCTGCAAAAGTGAAACAACAATGCTCGGAAGGGACCCGGCTATATCACTTGTGTTAAAGAGGATCTCTTTATAAAGAATCAACACAAGTGGTTCACGTGTGTGCATCAATTGCTTCAACTCACTTTTTTGGGCCATGTATGTTTTCTTTTTGGCCTCTTTCCTCTCATTTTCTTTTCCCTCATTTTCTTTCCTCTCCTTTTTCTTTTGTATGGCTATCTCACTTTTTTTGTCACTCTTTTTTTCAGCCATTTCATTTTTATCTTCAAAGGCCATCTCACTTTTTAATTCACTCTTTTTTTCGGCCTCATCTCTCCTCTTTTTTTTCAATTGGTCCTCCAACACTTGCTTTGGGGACAAAGGAAGTAAAACAATGGACTCCTTTTTCAACACAAATGAATACTTGTTCTTGAACCCATCATGTGTCACTCGCCTATCATATTGCCAAGGTCTACCCAACAAGATATGGCAAGCATGCATAGGTACCACATCACACAAGACCTCATCCACATACTTCCCAATAGAAAAAGGCACTAGCACTTGTTTTGTCACCTTCACTTCCGCACAATCATTCAACCATTGAAGCCTATATGGTTGAGGGTGCTTTAATGTAGGTAAACCCAATTTCTCTACCATCTCACAACTAGCCACATTAGTACAACTCCCCCCATCTATGATTAAATTGCAAACCTTTTGATTTACAAAACATCTAGTATGGAATAAGTTTTCCCTTTGGTTAGTCTCCTCCTCCTTGACTTGGGCACTCATGATACGCCTAGTCACTAGTGCTTCTCCAACAACCGCCTCATAACCCTCGTCAGGATCCTCTAATGCAGGCATCTCATCATCATCATCACCCTCACTATGAGATTCATACTCACCATAGTCATTCAAGATCATCACCCTCTTATTAGGACATTCACTAGAAATATGACCCAACCCTTGACACCTAAAACATTTAGTATCTCTAGATCGATTAGAAGGAGTTTCAGATTTACCTTGCACTCCTTGCTTAGGTGCTTCTTGTTTGGTCTCAAATTTGGGCTTGCTCACCACCTTATTCTCCTCACGCTTCACCACATTTGATCTCCATGAAGATGATGAACCTCCGGTTTGATTGGTGCGGCCAACTCCACGCCTTTTGAGTTGTTGCTCCACTTTTATGGCCATTTGCACCATTTCGTCTAGATCCAAGTAGTGTCTGAGCTCTACTTGGTCTTGAATTTCCCTGTTCAAACCACAAAAAAATCGAGCCATAGTAACCTCACAATCCTCCTCAATGTTTGCTCTAATCATGACTACTTCCAACTCTTTAAAGTAGTCCTCTACACTCTTCACCCCTTGCCTCAAATTTTGTAGCCTCTTAAACATCTCCCTATAGTAGTGGTTAGGCACAAACCTTTTTCTCATCACTTTCTTCATCTCATCCCCAGTTTCTATGGGCCTCTCATTGTACCTCCTCCTCGTGGTCACTAGTTGATCCCACCAAATGAGAGCATAGTCTAAACATTCAACCACCGCCAACCTCCCCTTCTTTTGTTCGGAATAGTGGTGACACTCAAACACAAACTCTACCCTCTATTCCCACTCTAAATATGCCTCCGGATCAGATTTACCATGGAACGAAGGGATTTTCATCTTAATACTACCCATATTACCATCTTCCCTATTCCCATCATATCTACCGCGAACGGCTTCTCTTCTACCTCTACCAATTCCTTTACCTCTTCCATTCCTTCGCCAATTATCATTTTGGCTCTTCTCTTCTCCTCCAAAATCAAACTATTCCTCTTCTTCTTCTCTACCCATATTTTTAGGATTTGATTTTTTTCCACTCGTACTAACCTCAAGCCTATCCAACCGCTCATGTAATGGCTCCATCTCAACCTTCAACATCCTACTAAAATGCCCAAATAACGCCTCCATTTGTACTTTAGATAGCCACGGGTTCGAACTATCTCCTACCTCCCTCTCCATTTAATTTCAGTTTGTACCTGCAAGAAAACGTTAGTAGAAAACAATATGTTCCTCACCCAAATGCTCACGGTCACTCCAAAGAAATTCACTCGCACTCGTCTTTTTTCCTCACCTCAAAACCTCACAAATAACTCCAATGAAAATTCGCTCCACTCAAATATTTTCACTCTAAGTGAGAATTCTCAAAGGGCGCTTAAGTCTCGTTGCTTCCACGTATCAAACTTAAGAGATCAATCCTGTGACTCTTGAAATTCGACTCACTTAGATCACACAAGAAGAAGCAACTTTGGAAATTGACTAAAATGCGGCTAAATGACAAGGACAAACTTAACGCTGAAATATAAGCGCTAAAATTCAACAAACACCCTATTCATTTTTTTTGTCTGGGTGAACAGTAACTCCGGCGAATGAACAGTAACTCCTTCTACGAGGAATTGAACGGATACGCTTACTTGAATCAAAAACCAAAAGCTCTGATACCACTTGATACGATCCCGCCCACGAGATCTTTGATTTGTCCCGATCTTTGAAACCAGTAATTGATAGGTGTGATAATCGCCTCTAGATCACGCGGTCTAGCAGCAACTAATCAACGAAAGAACAATCGCGTACAAGAGAACCTCCAAAGAACTCATCCTTGGCAACCCTCGTGATATTCGATTGACAAACGCCACAAAAGATAAATCTTTTGATAAGTTTGATTTGATACGACACAAAAGTTATAACGAAACTTAAGCTTGTTTTTGAGAGAATTCTCAAAGAAAAGTTTTATAAACTCACTATTAATCTGAATTAATATTTTACGATCCCAAAATTCGTCCATATATTGATTACAAATCAAAAAGATACTCAAAATCAAGTAACCAAGATAATTAAAATTTATGACCGCCCGAGCGCCAAGCACAGTAAAGTCATGTTTTCGGGTTTTTAGTGTTTAAATGGATGAGTTGGTCTCATTTTTCTCACTCTTTTCCCCTCACTTCTCGATTTTCAGCTCTTGGGAGACTAGGGTTTTTTCATTTCTTCATTTCTTTTCTTTGATTCAAGCTATTTTTTGGGTTTTTGAAGTGAGATCAAGGTTCTTGTTGGTTCAAGAAGCTAAGGTAAGCTTGTGGTATAGTTTATTGTTGGATTTTGGTGTTGGGGAAATCATGGGTTTGTTGATGGTGTTGGTTTTATGGATGAAATGTTATGGGTTTGTGTTTATTGGGTTATTGATGGTTCTATTTATGGTTTATTGTTGTAGGTTGTGTACCAAGAGTATAGTAGCAAGTGTTGCAAGTGTTGTAAGTGGAATTTCATTTCTTGTGCTCACATGATAATATATGTATGGTGTTTCAATGGTTTTAATGTGCTATTCCCTTCACTTGATTCATGTTATGTATTATTACACTTTGTTGTATATTATAGAGGCATTTTATGTCTCAACCATGTCAAAGGGAATACAAGAGAAAAGATAGTATTCAAAGTGTTTGATTTAATGTCCAAGAGAGAGTTTAAATGTTTTATTGGATTGATAGATACATAGTCAGAGATTGCATGCAATAAGTTGATCAACGACCATAGGCTTATATCCCTCAGAGTTATCGATTCATATCGATGGGATAGAGGCACAGAGACAGAGATACTATATAGATATCAATCCAACAGAGAAAAGAGAAATACCATCGTTATTGTTATTCATTCTATGATATTCATGTTTCAGAGTTGATGGTATTTAATGTTTTCAAAGCCACGTTTTACAGAGTATGGTATATGTACATTGCTATGTAAGAGTTCCACTTGCTGAGTTTCATACTCATTTCAGTTATTCATGTGATGCAGATAAGAGTGACGGGCCGGGACGTTGATTGGAGCCGGGGTCATATGCATAAGAGAGGGAAGGAAGAAGACTATTTTGCAAGTATTTTGACATGATCACAAAAATGATGTTTTGTATTTTGTTGCCTCATTTGATTGATCATGTATTAAATTTTGTTTATATATTGTAATGTATTTTAAATCCTTCCTCCCTTCAAAGAAAATTTTAATTTCCGCTGCTATTTTATTGAAATCGGGTCAGAGCGTTACAGTTTTTTATGATGATCGTTTGGGATATGTGATGTAATGGTAATGGTTTATGGCTTCAAGATATGATATGAATGGTACTGATTGATATAGAATGAAACAGAGAATGTATGGGTAGAATAGAAAGTTGATCTTTAGCCAAATAGGTAATGGAAGTGCTGAAACGGTATGAAACTGTGGCAATAGTTGTGGCTTTTAGCATAATGTTTTGTATATTGATCTGAATGATGTGAGGCCACTTCTATTAGAAAAGATAAGACATAAGGCTATAACTTTCATGTTTTGAGTTTTGTTCAAATCATTGCGGAAGATAAGCCAAAAGCGCCCCGAAATGTGTCGTGTGTAGCATCGTTCCTCCAGTGACACATGATTGGAGATTAATCATAACCCTTCAAATGACATGAGGTCAATTGGAGATGCAAGCTAAGACATAGGGCTACAACTGATGTGAATCCTCGTACGAATAAATAGCAAACATGATTAATTTAGAATCGCACCCTCAATTCAATAACGAACAAGGAATCGTTATTGTCCCGATATTTTGAATCAAGTGTGTGTATGTGATTTTCACCTCTAAACTATGAAAAGTTTCACAACAAATAATCACGGAATATACAATTGAAGAATCAGAAGAACCTTCAAAGAATTTGTCTTTGACAATCCGTATGATATCAATCGACAAACGTCACAAAGTTAAAACTTTGATAAGTTTTATTTGAAGAACAAAGCAAGGCTTTGAATGTTTTGAGAGAAAACTCTAAACTTTGATATTCAATCAATAATATTCTCCATTGTGTGTCCATAAATTCATTCAATATGTTTACATAATCAAAGATATGAAATCTAATTGCCAAAATAATAAAAAAAACTAAATTAGGAAAAAGATCTGCGCCGCGCGCATATGCGCGCCCTGAGCTCGGGCACATGCGCGAATGTCTCTACATGTACGCTGCACAATTTTCCTTCGCGCGCATATGCGCTCCCTAGTTCCGTGCAAATGGGCGAAGTTCTCTGTTCAAATCTTCGGTGTCTAGTACTTTTGCGCATATGCGCGCCCCATCTTAGCTCGCGCATATGGGCCCCTTGTCTTCGCGCATGTGCGCGAGGTCTTCTGTCCAATTTTGTGCTTTGCTTTGCGTGGATTCTTGAATAATGTTCATATGATTCTCATGCATCACGAACCTTTCACCACTCTGCACCTCGCTTGTAAATATGTCTTCTTTGCTCATAAGTCCATTCAATGCTTCTTTGAACCTCTTCAGACGTCCCCTCGTGATTGGTCCATCCGGCAACTCTAAGGGGTCCCCTGCTTTCCTTGGGGCTTGACCAACCGTGTTCGCATCAATAACTTTCATGTTTACCACTTTTCCTAATTCTGAAGGAAAAAGGCGTTTTGGAAGCGGTCTTTGATGTGGCTTTGCGCAGAGCGTGCCCGAGCGGAAAAAGATGTCCACCCGAGCGCCCTGTACAGTGGAAAAACGTGTTTTGGGTGTTTTAAGGTATGAAAATCGGTTGAGACTTCACTTTTCTCACTTTCCCTTCTCTTCATTTCTCTTCTCCATCGATTCTATGCTAGGGTTCTTCATCTTCTTCTCCTTTCTTTTAAACAAGCAATTAATCTTCAATCTGGAGTTGGAACTTCATCTTTTTAATGAACAGAGCAAAGGTAAGTGGTTTTTCTTCTTGTTCTTGAGTTGTTGTAGATGTTGAAGTTGGGGATGATAGTTGTGATTAATGTATTGGATAAAATGGTTATTTAAGGTTATTATTTGGGTGTTGTTGATTAGTTATTGGGTTTATTGTTGTAGGATCAACGCCAAGGTTTAGGAAACCAATTGCTCCAAGTGTTGTAAGTGGAATCATTTCTTAAATTCATCACATGATCCTATATGTATGTGTTTTGATGATTTTATGATGTTAACTTGATATGAATCCACGTACGCAAGAAAAGCAAACACGATTAATTTAGAACAGCGCCCTCAATTCAATAACGAACTAGGAATCGTTGTTGTCCCGATCTTTTGAATAATTACGAATTTGTGTTATTCACCTCTAAGCTATAAAACTTAGCAACAAATAATCACGATTGAAAACAATTGAATAATCAGACGAACTTCAAAGAACTAGTCCTTTACAATCCGTGTGAAATCAACCGAAAAACGCCACAAGAACGAATCCTTGATAAGTTTGATTTTGATTAATACAAAGCAAAATCCTTGAAAAGTTAGAGAGAGAAAATCTCAAAAGTTTGATAAACAAATAATAAAAATCTGAATAATGATCCCAATTTTCGTGCATATATTTACAAAATCAGAAGGATATCAAATCTACTTGCCAAAATAATTAAAACTCATAATTAGGAAAATAAATCTGCGTCGCACGCATATGCACGAATGTTTCTGCCTTCAACCTTTACGCCCCTCTTCCGTTCATATGCGTGGAGTCTTCTGTCCAAAATCTTCGCCGTCAATACTTCTGGCGCATATGCGCGCCTTGTCTTCGCAAATGTGCGTGAGGTCTTCTGTCTTGTTGCGCGATACCTTCTGTTTTGGTGTCTTCGGTGGCCCTTCTCTGTCTCGCCCCAGCAGATCTAATGGATCCCATGCTTCCCTCGGCGCTTGGCCGATCATGATCGCATCATCCTCCCCTTCTTGAAAAGGATTTGTCCTCAAATCTTTGCTATCCACACAAAAACGAAGCAATTTAGTAATAACAAGGATTATATGACAAACATGCTTACCTTTGAACTCAAGTTTGTAGGTGCTATCATTTGCTCGCTCCATCAGCACTTGGAATCCCAACATCATCGTTGCCTTTCCTATAAACTCATCAACTTCACCACATACCAAATAACAAATGACACCAAATGACAAAATATAATTAAGTATCACAAATATCAAATTCCTCCCCTTCTTAAACCTAGTTAACACACAAATGAAATCCATACACGTGTACGACCATAGCTCACTAGGAATAAGATATAACTGATGCATGACATAAGAATACGGTAGACATGTCATTCTCCCATATTCAATGCATTTATCACAATGATACTCAACATGTCGTTTCATATGCAACCAACACATATAATCATGCATTTCAACAACAATTAAACCACCACAATACGCCTCACTAGCACGTAACTCATGCAATGAATATAGAATGAAGAATTTATCCTCTTTAAAATCACTAGGCACATAAAAATTCTTATATTCATTCATGCTTACTCTAACACCATCATCAAACAAATATGAATCATGCAAATAGAACACACTAAATGTTCTATCCATGCCATCATTTAAATCTTCACATGAATTTAATTCTAATGCACACAAGTCATAGACATGAAAAAGCTTTATCAATTTGACAATCTTTGAACACTCAAAATAAATAACAATCTGTGCATTATATCACCATTCTCAACGTTGTGACTCCTCAACAAAATCGATGACTCATAGTTAGACCATTTGGACATCACACTTTTAACACTTACTCCAAATTCTTGAATACAACACAACAATGAATTAAGATAAGAACAAAAGTCATACCTCATAGTTGTGGTGTGGGCAACTAACCTTACCTCACCGTGATTGCACGTGTTTTCTCGAGGCTCAAACTTTGGGTACTCGTTTCAACAAGATTCACTTTCCTCCTTGTCATGACAACTCCAAAATCCTGCAAATAAGAAATAAAAATGATCGGGATTGAACCGGCTATATCTTCACAATATGGATAAACCACTTTGTACAAAGGTACATGAAATGGTTCATGCAAGAATAAACAAATCTCTACCTCACTCTTTTGGGCCATCAAGTTATTTTTCTTTTTATTTTCCTTGGCCTCTTTTTCTTTTTCTTTCATCTCTTCATTTTCTTCTCTTTTTCTTTCTATGGTCATCTCACTCTTTTGTTCACTTTTTCTTTCGACCATATCTTTTTCTTTTTCTAAGGCATCTCACTTTTTTGAACGCTCTTTTTTCCGACATCATCACTTTTTATTTTCTTTAATTGCTTCACCAATATTTGTTTTGGGGACAAGGGAAGTAATACAATTGGTTCTTTGTTTAGGACAAATGAGTACATATTCTTGAAACCATCATGTGTCACCTTCCTATCATATTGCCAAGGTCTACCCAACAAGATATTGTTAGAGTAGGTGTCCGTCGAGCCAAGTGTTGGCCGAGTGTTTACAATGAAACTCTATGTATAAGCAATTTTTATTTTAATAATATTTGAAACTATTATTTTGGCACATCTTTATCTGTATACCCATGCTAGTTGCATAGACAAAGCCCTTGAATATACAAATAGTAGAAAGAATATGAGATGCTCATATGATGAGTATCATGAAACTCATATTTGGAATACTGTATATTCTAAGCAGTTCCTAGTCGATTTAGCCGCCGCTAAGAAGGATATAGGCCGCTCGAGTTGGAGACTAGTATTTGCGATGTGAGTACCATGTTTCATTGTTAGGGGACATTGTGATGTCCGAGCATGCAGATAGGTGCTCCTGGTAGAGTGCACTGAACAACCCTCCATAAAGGACTTTCCAAGTGGTTCTCACTTATCGAGGGGAAACGTCCTATTTTATGGTTGTACACCATTAGTCCTTACGACCCGGGACAACATTGAGATTCTATGTGCTAGCATTGCACTTTGACTTGTTTACCGACTCTCAAGAGGTCATCAGGTGGCAAGGTTGGGTGTTTTGGCGAAACATATAGGATTCTATGCATTGTAGTCGGTGATTCACCGCTTACCTTCGGGTATGGATATTCTATGTGATCTCATGTGTATGAAGTTTGAAATCTCTGATCAGAGTATGGTGGTAATTATGAAAGGGATTTCATAGATTACACCATCGATGCAACTACGACATGACACATAGTATCGATTCATTGACAACTCTCGATATACCAATGGTTGTCGAATCGGTCGGGATATATGAGATGAAGGGACCGTACTGTACGCTAACCATAATTAAATGGTTCTTGCAGGCACTATCATTTGATACCTAGGGAATCATGTAAGCGATGCTGGTAGGTGTTTAACATGATTGGTTGGGTACTATAAGACTTGAGTTCTGACGTTCTTATTGTCAAGGAATTGATAATTAAGAATGGAGAAATTGGGTTATGCTCGTATAAGGACATGTTTAGTCCGAATCACATGGAGATGTGAACCCACGGCTAGTTGTATCAGTGAACCATTGAGGGCCACACAAGTACTAGTTTTCTAGATCCCGTTGAGAAGTAAAATAGTTCAATGTATTGAACGGCTTATAAATGAGTTTATAAGCGTAAGGAAAAATAGAAGTATGACTTCTATGAGAGAATGTAACTTTTAATTTATCAATGTGTTCCTAAAATTAAAAATTGGCCAAATAAATAATGTATTTGAAAATTGTGATTTTCATAAAAATTATTATGGACTAATTAAATTAATTCAAGTGTTGAATTAATTAAATAACATTGGGTCTGGTAGAGTCCAATTGGAAGAATTATTTAACTAGTAGACGTGAGTAAATTCAAGTAAGATTTAATTAGTCTCAAATATGTTTGAGATAATTAAATTAAGTCCATGGATTTTTAATTGTTAAAAATCATATAACATTGCATGCATGGGAGGTGAAGGGTTGGAGACTGCTTTTTCAATTTCCAAGGCTTGGGATACTAAAAGTGTTTTAGTTTTTCCCACGACCAAGACAACTCATCCTCCTACCACTTCTCACCTTGCTTGGCCGAAAATTTCACACACTCTCCCCTTCATTTTTCTGTCCTTTTGTTCTTCAATTGTTGAGAAAAGAAATCACTTCTCCTTGAAAAATCTTCTTATTTTTCTAGTGCAAACTAAGAAGGGTTCTAACTAGTTGGTGGTGGGCCTAATTTTGAATGAAAGAAGGAAGCTTGTAGATTGTCTACCTACAAGAGCTAAGTTGTTTACAACTTAGTTGGAGCCAAACATCAATCTCAAGAGATTGATAGGTATATTTCTATAAACACCCTATGTATGACATTTTGGTGTTTTTGTATTTGCTACACACATTCTAGTGAGGTGTTCGAATTTTTCTTGTTGAAAAACAATTTTAAAAACTTCTGTTGCGCATTTGAACACTAAAATCGATCCCCTTTAAGATATGACAAGCATGCATTGGCACCACATCACACAATACCTCATCAACATACTTACCAATCGAAAAGGACCCCAAAACTTGCTTGTTCACTTTCATTTCTGCATAGTCATTCAACCATTGTAGCTTATATGGTTGAGGATGTTTTAAAGTACGCAAACTCAACTTCTCGACCATCTCACAACTAGCTACATTAGTACAACTCCCTCCATCTATAATGACATTGCAAACCTTTTCGTTTACAAAGCACCTGGTATGAAACGAGTTCCCCCTCTGATTGGTCTCCTCCTCCCGGCTTGGGCACTCAATATACGCCTAGTCACCAATGCTTCACCTACAACCGATTCATATCCCTCAACAGGATCCTCCAACTCAGGCATGTTATCATCATCACCATCGTCATCACAATCACTTTGAGACTCATAATCTCCAAAAGCATTCATTATCATTACCCTCTTGTTAGGACATTGGCTAGCGATAAGGCCAACTCTTTGACACCTAAAACACTTGAAATCTCTTGAACGATTAATAGGAGTTTAAGATTTACCTTGCACTCCTTGTTTAGGCACCTCTTGCTTAATTTCTGCTTTGGGATTGGTCATCCCCTTGCCTTCTTCACGTGTAGCAACATTGGAATGCCAAGACGTTGATGCGCTCCCCACTTGGGTGGTGCGGCCAACTCCTCTCCTCTTGATTTGTTGCTCCATCTTTATGGCCATTTGCACCATCTCGTCTAGATCCAAGTAGTGCCTAAGCTCCACTTGATCTTGTATCTCCCTGTTCAAACCACAAAGAAAACGTGCCATGGTCACTTCACTATCTTCCTCTATGTTTGCCCTAATCATGACTATTTCCATCTCCTTATAGTAATCCTCAACAATCTTTACTCCTTGCTTCAAAGTTTGTAGCCTCTTAAACATCTTACTATAGTAGTGATTGGGCACAAACCTCTTCCTCATGACCCTCTTCATCTCATCCCATGTTTCAATGGGTCTCTCATTATACCTTCTCCAAGTGGTCACTAGTCGATCCCACCAAATGAGAGCATAGTCTTGAAATTCAACCACCGCCAACCTAACCTTTTTTGTTCGGAGTCGTGGTGACATTTAAACACAAACTCTATCCTCTTTCCCATTCTAAATATGCCTCCGGGTCAGATTTCCCATGGAATGATGGAATTTTCATCTTAATACTACTCATATTACCATCTTCCCTATGCCCATCATTGTATTTACCCCGTTCGGCTTCTCTTTTTCCTCTCCCAAACCCTCTACCTCTTCCATTCCTACGCCAATTCTCATTTTGGCTCACCTCGTCTCCTCCCAAATCATATTCCTCATCTTCTTCTCCTCTACCCACATCTTTAGGCTTATACTTACTCCCACTAGCACTAACTTCAAGCTTATCTAACCTCTCATGTAAGGGCTCCAACTCGGTCCTCATCATCCTACTAAAATGACCGAACAACGCCTCCATTTGAACCTTAGACAACCTTTGGTTCGAATTATCTCCTACCTCCCTCTCCATTTACTTTCGGACTTGTACTTGCAAGAAAATGTTAGTAGAAATAATAGATATTCCACACCCAAATGCTCACGGTCACTCCAAAGAAAAAGTCGCTCGTCTTTTCTCTTAATTTTTTTTTTTGCTCACAACAAATACTCACCAATAACTCCAAAGAAAATTCACTCGCACTCAAGTATTTCCACTCAAATTTGAGAGTTCCCTCAAGGTGCTCAAGCTTCGTATTTGGATGTATCAAACAACCAAGTTCAAACTCGTGAACAATTGCGATCGACTCACTTGGACTGCGTAGACTAGAAATTTGAAAAAAAATATAATTTTTTTTTACTGTGAGAGACTATTGAATATGACTCACTAAAATAATTTTTTTTTTGACTGTGAGAGACTATTGAATATGACTCACTCAAAGTAATAAAACAAAATACCAAAAAGAAATAATGGTGAATTTTCAGATTTTCTGTATTTTTTCTTGCACAAGGATGATGTGCACACGAAAATTCCAAGAAAAAATATCAAAATTTCGAGAAACAAAGTTTCACGAAAGTCGAAGAACGATAGAACAAAAAGCAGATCTGAAAACGGAACGAAAGACAAGCAGATCTGATAATTAGAACGAAAGATAAACTAACTTGAATTCAATGAACCAAAGCTCTGATACCAAATGATATGAATCCACATACGTAAAAAAAGCAAACACAATTAATTTAGAACCGCGCCCTCAATTCAATAATGAACTAGGAATCGTTTTTGTCCCGAGCTTTTGAACAAGTACGAATTTATGATATTCACTTCTAAGCTATAAAACTTAGCAAATATTAATCACGATTGAAAACAATTGAATAATCAGACGAACCTTCAAAAAACTAGTCCTTGATAATCCGTATTAAATCAACCGGCAAATGCCACAAGAACGAATCCTTGATAACTTTGATTTTGATTAATACAAAGCGAAAGACTTGAAAAGCTTGAGAGAAAAAATCTCAAAAGTTTGATAAACTATCAGTAATAATCTGAATGATGATCCCAATTTTCGTGCACATATTTTACAAATTCAGAAGGATATCAAATCCACTTGCCAAAATAATTAAAACTCTTAATTAGGAAAATAAATCTACGTCGCGCGCATATGCGCGCCCCAACTCGCGCATATGCGCGAATGTTTTTGCCTTCAGCCTTTACGCCGCGCGCTCTTCCTCGCATATGTGCGGAGTCTTCTTTCCAAAATCTTCGCCGTCGGTACTTTTCGCGCATATGCGTGCAGGGCGTCTTGGCGCATGTGCGCGAGGCTCACGCATATGCGCGCCTCGTCTTCGCACATGTGCGCGAGTTCTTCTGTCCTGTTGCGCGATACCTTCTGTTTTGGTGTCTTCGGTGGCCCTTCTCTGTCTCGTCCCGGCAGATCTAATGGTTTCCATGCTTCCCTCGGAGCTTAGCCGATCATGATCGCATCATTTATACTCATTCCAGTTATGTTCATGTGATGCAGGCACAGGTTAGAAAGACTGATCATTCCTGAGTTGTCGAAGCGAGAGAAGGGAATATGTAAAACTTTGGAGATTTTGATTGGATGAAATTTTTGATATGTTAAACTTTTGGTTAATTTGGGAAACATTGATAATCTTGTGTTGGTCTTTGAAATTAGTAATATGTGTAGATACTATATTATTTTGTATCTGATGTGTATGAAAATCTTTTACATGTGTTTATGTGTTGCTTGAGGGTGGTGGCATGTCTTATTTGCGGGGAGATGCTGCCCAAATTTTTTAAAAATTACACATTTTTTCCAAATTATGTTTAAATGCTTCCGCACTGATTATGCATTTTAGTCACGAGTGTTACATTTAGTGGTATCAGAGCCGAGATTTTCGGACCAATGATTTGGCATATGACTTCCTTTGCTGTCGACAATTCGGTATGTATGTACCTGCATTATTTGATAAAATATGGATGTGTAGCCTCAATAATTATGATATGTTATGTGTGGAAATGGTTTTAAACTAATATGTATTATAGGATCATGCCGCTTAAGCGTAAAGCATCAGAAGGGGAGGATAGTTCATAATCTAGAGTGGTTGATGAATTTAGCAAGTTACTGAAAGAACATGCCAAGGTACACGGCGAGCAAATCCAGCAGCTCTTACGGATGCAGAATGCAGAGCGAGGGAAAGAGAGAGAGCAGGTGAGGCCCGAGCTCAGTAGTGAAGGCGCATATGAAAGATTTCGTAAGATGAAGCCACCAGAATTTGATGGTAGCACTGATCCCATGGTCGCATTTGAATGGGTCAAAGCTGTGGAGGCTATTTATGATTATCTGCAGTTTGACGATAAAGATCGAGTCAGCTGTGCCATTTTTCTACTGACCAAGACGGCGAGGATTTGGTGGGACGCCACCAAGGTATCAGTTAATGTATCGGCACTCACGTGGCAGGAGTTTAAAGATTTATTCTACGACAAATATTTTCCTCGAGATGTTAGAAGTCGGAAAGTGAAGGAATTTTTAGAACTGAGGCAAGGAAATATGTCAATGCAAGAGTATATTCTCAAATTTGAAGAGGGTTGTCAGTTTTCCCCATATCTGGCCAGCAATGACATTGAAAAGGGCGAGCATTTTCCGAGAGGTCTCCGGGCTGAAATTAATGGAGACGTTCGAAAGTCTAAAGCTGCTTCATATAAAGAAATTGTTGAAAAATCAATGATTGTCGAGCAGGACGAGAAGGAAATTAAAAGAGAAAGACAGTTGAAGCGCCAAGATTTTTCTATTAAGGGCCAAGGTTCTGGATAGAAAGGTAAGGGCAAGTTCAGAGGCAAAGAAAAAGAGGAGCATCAACCCAAAGCTCCTATGCCACCGCCTGCATATGATTGACCTGTATGTCCAAAATGCGGCAAAATGCATATAGGTGAGTGTTTGGTTGGATGTAATCGATGCTTTCGTTGTAGAGGTGTTGGACATGTTATCAAAAATTGTCCAGTAAAAGGTGAGAAAGAGAAGGATAGGGTTCAAGGCATAATCTTCACAATGACCAAAGAAGGCGCAAATCCTGATTCTTCTGTTATATTAGGTACTATCTTAATTTCAGGCAAGGCTGCTATTACATTGATTGACACTGGCGCTACACGTTCCTTTATGTCTGAAATTTTCTTGCGCTCCTTGAATGTTGTTCCATATTATTGAAAGAATATCGATTAAGGTGCCGGAATGCGCAACGGAAGTCTCAAAATTTGTTTTTCAAGGCAAAAATCGAGCACCTCATGTACTAGTGTGGAGCAAATACAAAACACGAAAATGACATTCATAGTGTGTTTAGAAATATCACCTATCAATCACAATGGATTGATGATGGCTCCAACTTAGTTGATATACAACTAAGCTCTTGAATGGTAGACACAATTTACAAGCTTCCTTTGAGCACTTCTTGCTCAAAAATTAAGCCCACCACCAACAAGCTAGAACACCTCTTATTTTGTACTAGAAAAATAAGAGATTTTTCTTTGAGAAGTGTAGGGAATCTTCAACAATTGAAGAAGAACTTGTTAAAGATTATGATGTGACCATTAGTTACCACCCAGGTAAAGCAAACGTCGTTGTAGATGCTTTGAGCAGCAAGTCAGTTTCTTCTTTGAGGTCATTGATTCAGAAGCCGTTGTTATTGGATCTTCAGAGGAACAAGATCGCTATGGTAGAGCAAGGAACCATCGCTAGACTTTCAGCTTTGGTCATTCGACCTACGTTCACAGATAGGATACGAAGGGAGCTGTAACGCTCTGATCCGTTTTCATAAAATAGCAGCGGAAATTTAAAATTTTCTTTGAAGGGAGGAAGGATTAAAATTTTCTTGACATATACATAATTTCAATGTTTATAATCCAAAAGTATATACATGATCAATCAAATGAGGCAACAAAATACAAAACATCATTTTTGTGATCATGTCAAAATACTTGCAAAATAGTCTTCTTCCTTCCCTCTTCTATGCATATGACCCCGGCTCCAATCAACGTCCCGGCCCGTCACTCTTATCTGCATCACATGAATAACTGAAATGAGTATGAAACTCAGCAAGTGGAACTATTACATAGCAATGTACATATACCATACTCTGTAAAACATGGTTTTGAAAACATTAAATACCATCAACTCTGAAACATGAATATCATAGAATGAATAACAATAACGATGGTATTTCTCTTTTCTCTGTTGGATTGATATCTATATAGCATCTCTGTCTCTGTGCCTCTATCCCATCGATATGAATCGATAACTCTGAGGGATATAAGCCTATGGTCGTTGATCAACTTATTGCATGCAATCTCTGGCTATGTATCTATCAATCCAATAAAACATTTGAATTCTCTCTTTGGCATTAAAACAAACACTTTGAAGACTATCTTTTCTCTTGTATTCCCTTTGACATGGTTGAGACATAAAATGCCTCTAATATACAACAAGGTGTATTAATACATAGCATGAATCAAATGGAAGGGAATAACACTTTAAAACCATTGAAACACAATACATATATTATCATGTGAGCACAAGAAATGAAATTCCACTTACAACACTTGGAACCTTGAATCTACTCTCTTGGTACACAACCTACAACAATAAANAGAAATGAGGGAAAAGTGAACCAACTCTTCTATTATATCACTTAAATCTCGAAAACACGTTTTTACTGTTCATAGACCGCGGGTGCGCTAGCCCTTGCACCGCGGATGCGCTATGCCTTCGGCACATCTTCCAAAAATTCCAAAACCGTGGACCGCTGGTGCACTAACTTTTGGAGTGCGGGTGCACTCTGGTCACCGCGGGTGCACTAACTTTTGGAGTGCGGTTCACTCTCCTCTGAACCAACAATACTCTTCGAAACTAAACCGAATCGCAACGTCGCTTCTCCTCATATTTTGGCAACTCTCTCAACATGAAAGTTACACTTCTATGTCTTATCTAACCACTCCACTTGGCCTCATATCAATTGGCTCAACATACAATTTATCGTGAATTAAATCGCAACGACGCTACAATAACGCCACACATCAACTATAAACAACAATACTATAAACCATACATCACAATCCTTAACATCAAAACTATGCTTAAACATAACCAAATAGTCCATAAACATATGAAATCTTAAACCGTACCGATCACTAGGCTTGGATATTACAATCTCCCCTCCTTAGAGGAATTTCGTCCTCGAAATTGACGTCACGGCACAAACAACTCAGGATACTTCTCTTGCATCTCATCCTCTGGTTCCCACGTGGCTTCTTCAATCAGATGATTCCTCCAAAGGACTTTAACAATGCCGATCTCTTTGTTCTTCAACTCTTTAACTTTGCGATCCAGAATCTGGACCAGAATCTCTTGGTACGTCAAATTCGGCGTCAAATCCAATGGCTCGTGGCGAAGAACATGGGAAGGATTCACAATATATTTCCTGAGCATAGAGACTTGAAAAACATTATGAACTCTGTCATGATCTGGCGGTAAGGCTAACCTGTAAGCTCGATCACCAATTCTATCCAAGATCTCAAATGGGCCAATAAATCTCGGACTCAACTTTCCCTTCTTGCCAAACCGCATCACACCCTTAAGAGGTGCTATCTTCAAAAACACATGATCGCCAACCTCAAACTGCAATGGCCTACGACGCACATCGGCATAACTCTTCTGTCTCGACTGCGCTGTCTTCATTCTCTCTCGAATAACAGCAACAACATCAGCAGTCTGTTGGACCAACTCTGGACCCAACATCTTTCTCTCACCAATCTCATCCCAATACAAGGGAGATCTACACTTCCTGCCATAAAGTGCTTCATACGGTGCCATGCCAATTGTCGCTTGATAGCTATTATTATACGTGAACTCAACAAGAGGCAATTTGGAATCCCAGCTACCAGGATAATCTATAGTACAAGCTCTGAGCATATCCTCTAAAATCTGAATAACTCTCTCTGATTGACCATCGCTCTGGGGATGATATGCTGTACTAAATGCTAACCGTGTACCCATAGCTCTGTGCAAACTCTTCCAAAACTCTGAAGTAAATCTAGGATCACGATCAGACACGATCGACACAGGAACACCATGAAGTCTAACAATCTCTGCTATGTACTCTTCGGCATACTGGTTCATGGAATATGTCGTCTTGACTGGCAGAAAATGCGCTGACTTGGTCAACCGATCAACAATAACCCAAATAGAGTTATAACCTTTTTGCATTCTGGGAAGACCAGTCACGAAGTCCATCGTAATATGCTCCCATTTCCATTGAGGAATCGGCAATGACTGTAATGTCCCAGCAGGTCTCTGGTGCTCAATCTTCACCTGCTGACAAGTTAGGCAGTGAGAAATAAACATGGCAATATCTTTCTTCATACCTGGCCACCAATAGAGTCTACGAAGATCCTGATACATCTTAGTGCTGCCTGGATGTATCGAGTATGGCGCTGTATGTGCCTCTGTCAAGACGTCTCGCCGAATATCATCACCAGCAGGAATGCAAATACGGCCTCTAAACGTCACCAAACCATCTCTATTCGTCGCAAACTCTGAATTACCTCTCTCATCTGCTCTAGCTCTCAACTCTAACAACTGAACGTCAATAGCCTGCTCTCTACGGATCCTGTCCGTCAATGTAGCCTGAATAACCAACGCTGAAAAACGAGCAATGGTTCTAGGAACCACAAAAGTTATCTCCTCTTGCTGCAAATCTAACAACAACGGCTGCTGAATTATAGAACTTAAAGAAGAACTCGACTTACGGCTCAATGCATCCGCTACAACATTCGCCTTCCCTAGGTGGTAACTAATAGTCACATCATAATCTTTGACAAGCTCTAACCACCGTCTCTGTCGCATATTAAGTTGTTTCTGTGAAAACAAATACTTTAAACTCTTGTGGTCTGTGAAAATTTCACACTTTTCGCCATACAAATAATGTCTCCAGATTTTCAGGGCGAAAACCACAGCTGCCAGCTCCAAATCATGCGTAGGATAATTCTTCTCGTAATCCTTCAACTGGCGAGAAGCATAGGCTATAACTTTACCTCGTTGCATCAACACTGCACCGAGGCCCTTCTTCGACGCATCGGTAAAAACAACAAAGTCCTCTGAACCACTGGGCAAAGCAAGTACTGGAGCTGTCGTCAACTTATCTTTCAACTCCTGGAATCCTCTTTGGCATTCATTGGACCACTCAAACTTCACAGTCTTCCTCGTCAGATTAGTTAACGGCAGGGCAATCTTGGAAAAGTCTGAAATAAAACGACGATAATAACCCGCCAAACCAAGAAAACTGCGTACCTCTTGTACAGTGGTAGGAATAGGCCACTTCTGTATCGCCTCTATTTTCGCTGGATCAACAGCTAACCCATCCTTCGAGACAACATGGCCTAAGAAAGAAATCTGCTCCAACCAGAACTCACACTTCTTCAACTTAGCATACAACCTCTTCTCTCTCAGCAACTGAAGAACAACTCTGAGGTGCTCTGAATGAAGCTCTCTGGTCTTGGAGTAAATCAAAATGTCATCGATAAAAACAATGACAAAGCTATCCAAATACGGCTTGAACACACGGTTCATAAGATCCATGAAGACTGAAGGAGCATTGGTCAGACCAAAAGACATCACAAGAAATTCATAGTGACGGTACCTGGTCCAGAACGCCGTCTTAGGGATATCAGACTCCGTAACCTTCAACTGATAATAACCAGATCGCAAATCAATTTTCGAGAACACTGTATCCCCTTGCAGTTTGTGAAAAAAGACATCTATCCGTGGCAACGGATACTTATTCTTAATCGTCACTTTATTGATCTCTCTATAATCAATACACAGCCGCAACGACCCATCTTTCTTCTTGACGAAAAGAACCGGAGCTCCCCAAGGCGAAGAACTCGGCCGAATAAAACCTTTATCCAATAAATCCTGCAATCGCGTCTTCAACTCTTTCATCTCTGAAGGGGCCATTCTGTACGGAGCCTTGGAAATAGGAACCGTACCTGGGACTAAATCAAACACAAACTCTACATCTCTGTCCGGCTATAAACCCGGCACATCATCCTCAAATACATCAGAGAACTCTCTCACAACATCAATATCATCAATATTCAACTTCACAATTCTATCCGTATCAACAATCGAAGCCAAAAATCCATCACAACCTCTAAACAACAACTTTTTAGCCTCAAGACATGAAATAAAAGGAAGGACCAACGAAGTATCTGCATTGGCGAGCATACCTTCCTTATTCCCATCATCTGCAAATTTCACCGTCTTAGCAACGCAATCAATCACTGCACGGTAAGTCGATAGCCAATCCATGCCAAGTATAATATCAAACGCAACCATCGGAATAACAATCAAATCAGCATAAACCACTCTCTCATCAATTTGAACAGAACACGCATACACAATAGACGTCGGGCACAACACATCCCCCGAAGGCAATACAACATTAAACTGGAGGGGAATAACAGAAGGAACTATACCCAAAGATCTCAAAAATAGTTCAGACATAAAAGAATGAGTAGCACCTGTATCAATCAATGTCGTAGCTACTCTGCCTGAAATTAAGATAGTGCTAGAGATCACAGAAGAATCAGGGTTTATACCTTCCTTCGTCATGGTGAAGATGCGACCCTGCACCTTCTCTTTACTCGATCCTCTCGGACAGTCCTTAGCAATATGGCCTGCAGTACCACATCGATAGCAAGTGTGAGTACCAAATCTGCACTCTCCCCTATGATGCCTACTACACTTGGGACACAACGGCTTCTCTGGATCAGATGGAACTGTCGGTGCTTTAGAACTCGGCTCTATCTTGCCTTTCCCTTTAAAATGGTCCTTTCCTCTTTGGCTCGAACCTTGACCTCTTTGAGCAACAAACTGCTGCCTCGTCTGTCTCTCTCTGGCAATGTCTTTCTCATCTTGCTCGGCTAACAAAGCCTTAGCCACAATCTCTTTAAATGTCACAGCCTTAGACATATTGATGTCCCTCCTGATCTCTGCTCGAAGGCCTCTAATGAAATGAGCACCCTTGTCTTTGTCATTGGAGGCAATATATGGGGCAAACAGACAGCCCTCCTCGAACTTCAGAATATACTCATCAACATTCATACCTCCTTGACGAAGCTCTAGAAATTCAGTTACCTTCCTAGCTCGAAGTGCATCTGGGAAGTACTTGTCATAGAAAAGATCCGTGAACTCTTGCCACTTCATTGCCGGAACATTAATACTTACCTTGGTAGCATTCCACCAAATGCGTGCAGCTTTGACTAACATGAACACTGCACATCCAACTCTGTCTTTGTCTTCATACTTGAGATGATCAAATATCGCCTCAAGAGCTTTGACCCACTCTACAGCCACCAATGGATCAGTGCTTCCTGCAAATTCCGGCGGATCCATCCTCTTGAAAGCAGAAAATACCCCATCAGTTCCAACTGCTTGAACCACTGGGCCTCTTCCTTGTCCTCTACCTTGGCCTGTACCTTGCATACGGAGCAACTGCTGGATCTGCTCACTATGGACCTTGGCTTGCTCTTTTAGTAACTTGCCGAACTCATCGACAACTCTAGAGGAAGAACTATCCTCACCCTCTGAAGCCTTTCTCTTAGGAGGCATACTCCTACAATGTGCTCACATAATACATATCAATAGATAACAATGAATAGATGTAGAAGAAGACATACCCGGACTGTTGAAAGTAGACGAAGTCATATGCATTGGTCCGAAGAACGGGGCTCTGATACCAATAAATGTAACGCTCTGACCCGATTTCATAAAATAACAGCGGAATTTAAAATTTTCTTTGAAGGGAGGAAGGATTTAAAATACATTACAATATATAAACAAAAGTTAATACATGATCAATCAAATGAGGCAACAAAATACAAAACATCATTTTTGTGATCATGTCAAAATACTTGCAAAATAGTCTTCTTCCTTCCCTCTCTTATGCATATGACCCCGGCTCCAATCAACGTCCCGGCCCGTCACTCTTATCTGCATCACATGAATAACTGAAATGAGTATGAAACTCAGCAAGTGGAACTCTTACATAGCAATGTACATATACCATACTCTGTAAAACGTGGCTTTGAAAACATTAAATACCATCAACTCTGAAACATGAATATCATAGAATGAATAACAATAACGATGGTATTTCTCTTTTCTCTGTTGGATTGATATCTATATAGTATCTCTGTCTCTGTGCCTCTATCCCATCGATATGAATCGATAACTCTGAGGGATATAAGCCTATGGTCGTTGATCAACTTATTGCATGCAATCTCTGACTATGTATCTATCAATCCAATAAAACATTTGAATTCTCTCTTTGGCATTAAAACAAACACTTTGAAGACTATCTTTTCTCTTGTATTCCCTTTGACATGGTTGAGACATAAAATGCCTCTAATATATAACAAGGTGTATTAATACATAGCATGAATCAAATGGAAGGGAATAACACTTTAAAACCATTGAAACACAATACATATATTATCATGTGAGCACAAGAAATGAAATTCCACTTACAACACTTGCAACACTTGGTTCTAAACTCTTGGTACAAAACCTACAACAATAAACCATGAATAGAACCATCAACAACTCAATAATCCAACAACCATACCATAGAATACATAAAACCAACACAATCACAATCTCCATAATTTCCCCCAACATTAAAATCCAACAATAACTAAACCATAAGCTTACCTCAGCTCCTTGAACCCAAAATGAACTTGATCTCACTTCAAAATTCCAACAAGAAGCTTGAATCAAAGGAACAATTGAAGGAAACAAGAACCCTAGCTCTTCCTTGGAGTGAAGAATCGAGAAGTGAGGAGAGAAATGACGGAAAAGTGAACCAACTCTTCTATTATATCACTTAAATCTCGAAAACACGTTTTTACTGTTCATAGACCGCGGGTGCGCTAGCCCTTGCACCGCGGGTGCGCTATGCCTTCGGCACCTCTTCCAAAAATTCCAAAACAGTGGACCGCTGGTGCACTAACTTTTGGAGTGCGGGTGCACTCTGGTCACCGCGGGTGCACTAACTTTTGGAGTGCGGGTGCACTCTCCTCTGAACCAATAATACTCTTCGCAACTAAACCGAATCGCAACGTCGCTTCTCCTCATATTTTGGCAACTCTCTCAACATGAAAGTTACACTTCTATGTCTTATCTAACCACTCCAATTGGCCTCATATCAATTGCCTCAACATACAATTTATCGTGAATTAAATCGCAACGACGCTACAATAACGCCACACATCAACTATAAACAACAATACTATAAACCATAAATCACAATCCTTAACATCAAAACTATGCTTAAACATAACCAAATAGTCCATAAACATATGAAATCTTAAACCGTACAGATCACTAGGCTTGGATATTACAGGAGCAGCCTAAGGACAATCAGTTGATGGAATTGCGATCCAAAGCCGATAAGAAAGGAAATACAGAGTTTGCGATGAACATTGATGATTTGTTAACGTTGAGAGGTCGGATATGTGTTCCCAGTGGTAATGATATTTGTCGGGATTTTTTGACAGAGGCTCATACCGCACCATACTCGATACATCCAGGTAGCACCAAGATGTATCAAGATCTACGACGTCTATACTGGTGGCCAGGTATGAAAAGTGATATCGTAAAGTTTATATCGGAATTTCTAACATGTCAGCAGGTAAAGATTGAGCATCAAAGACCTGCTGGAACTTTGCAATCTCTCCCAATACCTCAGTGGAAGTGGGAGCACATCACTATGGACTTTGTAACAGGACTTCCTAGAACACCAAAGGGTTACAACTCCATCTGGGTGATTGTTGACAGGTTAACCAAGTCGGCTCATTTTCTTCCGGTCAAAGACGACGTTTACAATGAACTAGTATGGTGAAGTCTTTGTAGCTGAGATTGTGAGACTTCATGGTATCCCTATGTCAATTGTATCTCATCGTGATCCGAGGTTTACTTCTGAATTCTGGAAGAGCTTGCACAGAGACTTGGGCACCAGATTGCCTTTTAGCACAGCATATCATCCTGAGAGTGACGCGCAGTCAGAGAGGGTGATTCAGATTCTTGCAGATATGTTACGAGCCTGCAAGATTGATTTTCCCGGTAGCTGGAATTCTAAATTGCCACTTGTGGAATTTACGTATAACAATAGTTATCAGGCAACGATTGGCATGGCACCATACAAGTCATTGTACGGTAGGAAATGTAGATCACCGTTGAACTGGGATGAAGTCAGTGAAAAAAAATGTTAGGACCGGAATTGGTCCAACAGACAGCTAATGTGATTGCTTTATTTCGGGACAGAATGAAGACATCCCAATCAAGACAGAAAAGTTATGCCAATATCCGATGAAGGCCTTTGGAGTTTGAAGTTGGAGATCACGTATTTGTTAAAATTGCTCTTCTCAAAGACATTATGAGATTTTGTAGGAATGGAAAGCTGAGCCCAAGATTTATAGGCCCATTTGAAATTTTGGACAGATTCTGATACGAATCCTCGTACGAATAAATAGCAAACACGATTAAAAATCGAATCGCGCCCTCTATTCAATAACGAGTAAGGATCGATGTGTTGTCCCGATCTTTTGAATCAAGCGTGTGTGTGATTTTCACCTCTAAGCTATGAAAAGTTTAGCAACAAATAATCACGGAAAATAAACAACCGAAATTATAACGAACCTTCGAAGAACAAGCACTTGAAAATCCGCACAAGTACGATCGGCAAACGCCACAAAGTTAAAACTTTGATAAGTTTGATTTTGATTACAAAGCAAAGCTTTGAAATAAAAAAGTTTGAGAGGAAAACTCAAAACTATTGTATAAACTCAATAATATATCAATTGTGTGTTAATTTTCTTTCAAAGATGTTTTAATAAACAAAAGATATCTCAAATCTAGTCTCCAAAAAAATTAAAACTCTAGAAAAGGAAACAAATCCGCGCAGAAAACACAAGACACGGACACCGTGTTGCCCTCCGTGTATGGGTCCGTGTTCGCTCAGGAGAATTCCACTTCAGCTGGAAACAAGGGCACGGACCCCGTGTCCACCTCCATGTACGGGTCCGTTTACGGACTGTATTAGGACACGGACCTCGTGTACTGGTCCATGCTCGGGTCCGTGTCGGCACGCAAATTCATCATCCTTGGCTGTAAAGGACACGGACCCCGTGTGCAGGTCCATGTAGACATCCGTGTAGTCTCGGCCGTATTCAACAATGCTTGAATAATATTCCTTTGGTCTCCAAACGAGCTCCCATGCATCACGACCCCTTCATGCTTGCTCATGACTCCCTGTAGTGCCTCCTTGAACTTCTTTAGTCGTCCTCTCGTTACTGGTCCCTCCGGCAACTGCAAAGGATCCCATGCTTTCCTTGAAGCTTGATCGCCTGTGTTCGCATCAGAATCGAGAAAGAGCATATCGTCTAGCCTTACTGCCGGACTTGGATAGAGTCCACAATGTATTTCACGTCTCAATGCTCAGGAAGTAGATCTCGAACCCTTCCCATGTTCTCAGACATGAACCGTTGGACCTGATGCCGAACTTGACTTATCAAGAAGTACCAATCCAGATTTTAGATCGCAAGATTAAAGTACTGAGGAATAAGGAGATCGGAAATATCAAGATCCTTTGGCGTAATCAGTTGGTTGAAGAAGCAACGTGGGAGCCTGAGGAATAAATGAAACAGCGATATCCTGAGTTATTCACACAGTAATGGGAATTTCGGGGGCAAAATTTCTTAAGGAGAGGAGAATTGTAACGCCCAGACATTCATATGTTTATGATAAAAGGTAATGATTATGATTAAGTATGTTCATTATTGTAAGGCCCAAGATTTTGATTACCGTAATCTGAAATGATTTGGTGATAATTGATGTAATTATAGACGGAAAGGATTAGACCGGGAAAGACGGAAGAAAACACGAAATACGTGCGAGGACAGAACACCTCGCGCATATGCGCAACAAGGAGCCGCGCATATGCGCGACAGTGGCAGAAGACCTCGCGCATATGCGCGAGGAGTGTGCGCTCATATGCGCGAATTGTGCGGAGATGTTAGTATCATGACCCGAGAGCCTCGCGCATATGCGCGGATGAAGGGCGCGCATATGCGCGAGCTGCCGAGAAGGTTACCTGCCGAGACAGTAGGTCTCGCGCATATGCGCGGGGCTTGGGCGCGCATATGCGCAAGTCATGCAAAAGGAAAAATCGACACTTCGTTCATTGATGCAACGTGTATGTATATATATACAAACCTTCATTCCTTGAATTCGGCAGCAAGAAGAGGAAAGCAAGCACCAGAGAATATTCCAAGTTTCATGAATTTTAGAACTCGAATTGCGAAAGATCCGTTCGTTAGATTTTGAATCCGAATTCAGTACTGAGTTCCTATCGACGAGAGCTTCAATTGGACGTAAGTTTCTTACATTTTTGATACGATTTGAAATTATGACATTGCCAGAATCAGATATAATTGATATATAGTGTTCTTGACATGGTAGACATCGTATAATCGGAGTCAGATCGAAGAAGACAAAAGTATAAAACAATGTTGATTCGGGATTGCGCAACTCGAATTAGATCCGATTTGAGTTTCCCAAAATCACATACTAGATGATATGAATCCTCGTACGATGAAAAGCAAACGCGATTAAATATGAATCACGTCCTCAATTCTATAACGAACAAGGATCGTTGTTACGATGTCCCGATCTTTTGATTCAAGCAATTACGTGATATTCACCCCTAAACGATGCGGTTTAGTAATAAACAATCACAAAAGAAACAATCGAAACTTAATCGAACCTTCAAAGAACTCGTTTTTGACAATCCGCGCAAGACACGATCGACAAATGCCACAAAGTTAAAACTTTGATAAGTTTGATTTTTGAAAAACAAAGCTAAAGCCTTGAAAAGTTGAGAGAAAACTCAAAAACTTTGATAAACTCAATAATAATAATGTCAATAATGTTCAAATTTTCGTCCATAATATTGTGTACAATCTAAAAGATACTCAAAATCAAGTTACCAAGATAATTAGGATTCTTAACAAGGAAACTAGATTTTCTTCTCGCAGCAGGCGCGCTCGGGCGGCAGAATTTGACCGCTCGAGCGCCAGGTCTTCTGGTTATTCGCGCTCGGGGGGCAGAAAATGACCGCTCGAGCGCCGAGTGTTCTGGAAATCACCTCTTGGTCAGTACGTTTGGCGCTCGGGCGGTAGTATTTTACCGCTCGGGCGCGGGTTATTCTGGATGTTTTCTTCGTTCATCACTTGAATGGTGCCCTTATGACTCCCAAACTAACTCCCATGCATCACGAACCCTTCAGCACTCTGCACCTTGCTTGTATGTCCTTCTTTATTGCTCATAAGCCCTTGTAGTGCCTCTTTGAATTTCTTTAGCCGTCCTCTTGTGATTGGTCCCTCCGGCAATCTAAAGGATCCCACGCTTTCCTTGGAGCTTGACCACCCGTGTTCGCATCATCCTCCCCTTCTTGAAAAGGATTTGTCCTCAAATCTTGTTCATCACCTATATCAAACAAAGAAAGATCATTAACATTAAAAGTAGAACTAACGTTATACTCACCTGGTAGATTAAGTTTGTAGGCATTGTCATTGAGCCTTTCGAGGACTTGAAATGGCCCATCACCCCTCGGTAGTAGCTTGGAACGTCGTTTCTCAGGAAACCTTTCCTTTCTCAAGTGTAGCCATACCCAATCACCCTTTTCAAACACCACTTTTTTCTTCCCCTTGTTGGCTTGCTTGGTGTTTTGCTCATTCTTCTTCTCAATGTTGGCCTTGGCCTTTTAATGCAAACTCCTAACAAATTCAGCTTTCTTCTTGCCATCCATGTTTAACCTTTCACTCACAGGTAAAGACATCAAATCCAACGGAGTCAAAGGATTAAAACCATAAACAAGTTCAAACGGCGAATAATTGATAGCAGAATGCACGCAACGATTATAAGCAATCTCAACAAATGGTAAACATTCTTCCCAATTCTTTAAGTTCTTTTTAAGAATAGCACGCAAAAGTGTTCCTAACGTTCTATTAACAACCTCAGTTTGTCCATCCGTTTAAGGATGACCATAGTAGAAAACAACAATTTTGTGCCAAGTTTAGCCCACAATGTTTTCCAACAGTAACTTAAGAATTTAACATCACGATCAGAAACAATAGTCCTAGGCATGCCATGCAACCTAACGACATCTCTAAAGAACAAATCCGCAATGTTAGATGCATCATCAGTTTTATGACAAGCGATAAAATGTGCCATTTTAGAAAATCTATCCACAACAACAAATATAGAGTCCCTCCCCTTCTTTGTCCTAGGCAACCTAAAAACAAAGTCCATAGAAATATCAACCCAAGGTTCACTAGGGACGGGAAGTGGTGTATACAATCCATGTGGTTGTGTCCTAGACTTAGCTTGTCTACAAGTTATGCACTTTTCACAAACACGCTCAACATCACGTTTCATATGTGGCCAATAGAAATGTTCATGCAATGCACTTAAAGTTTTAGCCACACCAAAATTCCCCATCAAGCCACCCCCATGTGCCTCCCTAACAAGTAATTCACGAACTGAAGATTTAGGAATGCACAACCTCTCTTCTCTAAATAAGAAACCATAATGCAAATAGAATTTTTCATGTGGTCCATGCATACAAGTTTCAAACACACTCTTAAAATCCTCATCCAGCACATACAACTCTTTCACATGCTCAAACCCCAAAATTTTAGACTCTAAGATAGATATTAGTACGTACCTCCGTGATAATGCGTCGGCCACTACATTCTCCTTACCTTGTTTGTACTTGATTATATAGGGGAATGTCTCTATGAATGCCACCCACTTGGCATGCCGCTTGTTCAGCTTTTGTTGCCCCTTAAGGTGCTTTAGGGATTCATTGTCCGTATGAATCACAAACTCCTTAGGCCTCGAGTAGTGCTGCCACGTCTCTAGAGTCCTCACAAGTGCGTAGAACTCCTTATCATACGTGGGATAGTTCAGGGCGGCTCCATTGAGTTTCTCGCTAAAGTATGCCACCGGTCGACCTCCTTGCATCAAGACTCCACCAATACCTACACCTGAAGTATCACATTCAATTTCAAAGGTATTAGCAAAATCAGGTAAAACAAGTAAAGGAGCATTAATTAACTTTTGTTTAATAAGATTAAAAGACTTCTCTTGCTCCTCGCCCCAATGGAATTGAACGTTCTTCTTGATCACCGTCGTCATTGGTGCTGCCAGTGTGCTAAAATCTTTTACAAACCTCCTATAGAAGCTTGCAAGACCATGAAAACTTCGAACTTGACCAACAGTAGTAGGCGTTGGCCAATCTCGAATTGCACTTACCTTGTCTTCATCAACTTGTATACCCTGTGAACTTACCACAAAACCCAGAAAGACAAGTTTGCTCGTACAAAAATCACATTTCTTTAAGTTAGCATATAAATTCTCAGCCCTTAGTGTGATTAGTACAAGTCTCAAGTGATTAACATGCTCATCCAAGTTTTTGCTATACACTAGGATATCATCAAAATAAACAACAACAAACTTTCCTATGTGTAATGCCCGAGAATTTTATGTTGATAATCAGAGATTAATGATTATGACTTGTAGCGCTTATAGATGGATCAAGTCGCGATCAGAATGGGACATGCACGAGTTAGCCTAAGTTGAAATCCCGTAGGTATCGCGCACTTGCGCGGCAGAGAGGCGCGCATATGCGCGAGTTTCATGTGCCGAGGTCGAAGGCCCTTCTCGCACATATGCGCATGCGCGAGTTGCTGGAATTGATTTATGCGGAGACCGTAGGTCTCGCGCATATGCCCGAGAAGAGTGCGCGCATATGCGCGAGCAGCAGAACAGCCAAAATGCCGAGATCGAAGGTCTCGCGCATATGCGTCGGTTGAGGTCGCGCATATGCGCGAGATGTGTAATTCAGATTGTACACGATCCGGCCATCCGATTGAAATGAGTATATATATACAGATCTTCATTCACAATTCAGAACCAGGGAGAGAGCCTAGAGAATCCATAGCTACCTCTCAAGCTTTTTAGCTAAACAAATTCGATTGTACACGATCCGGCCATCCGATTTTCAATCCGAGATTTGTTGTGACTCGCTTCGACATCGAGACCTCGACATTTCTAAAGACTACTACGAGGAAGGTATAATTCAATGTTTGATTCGGGAAGATATAACTCAAATGAGATTCGATTTGAGTTTCCCAAAATCACATACTTGTTATGTTTGTACTTTATATTGATTTATATATATGTACTGAGATAGGAGAGTCATTGGTAGATACGCCAATTTTCTAAACGTTCGGTGATATCGAAACGTAGGGGAAGATTCACTCCGATTGTAGAATTCGATACAGACAGGACCGAAGTTTAGGAATAAGATGTAACGCCACCCCGATTGGGAGAGTAGGTGGGAGACTTGTTACATCTTGTTCACACCGGGATCCCTAGATTTAGATATGAATTGAGTCAAAGATATGAGTTTGATTTATATTGCTTGACTTATTCTGATTATGTTTCATATACTATAAGACGTATTGTTGTTGATTACATTCATGATAGTATGTTCATGATTTATATTGTGTATATGCATGTATACATGTTTTATACTGAGATTTGTTCTCACCGGAGTATCCGGCTGTTGTTGTGTCTGTATGTGTGCATGACAACAGGTGGGACAGGATTAGGGTCGCGACAAAGATGAGAGATTGAGTTAGCGTGGAGATTTCGGGCGTAGCAGATGAACTAGGAGTGTTTACATGTGACATGTAGTTGTGGTAAACTCTAATTTGTATTATGGAAAAGGAATAAGACATGTATTTACCTTTGTTGAAATAAAATAAAGAATGTCGTTGTGTATGATTTTTATACAACTGTTTTTGATATTAAAAGCAAAATTTTGAACCACATTTTCTAGCAAAGATCCACTTAATCCCAAAGATAATTGAGTAAGAGCCCGGGTCCCCACACTATGTGTGCACGCAAAAAATGATTCATTAACCTCATAAAGGTGCTAGGAGCGTTAGTTAAGCCAAAAAGCATGACCATCCACTCATATAACCCGTATTTGGTTTTAAAAGCAGTTTTCCACTCATCACCTCCTCTCATTCTTATTTGGTGATAACCACTCTTCAAGTCAATTTTACTAAAGACACATGCACCATGCAATTCATCTAACATATGATCTAGTCTAGGTATGGGATGCCTATACTTAATGGTTATGTTATTGATTGTCCTACAATCCACACACATTCGCCATGAGCCATCTTTCTTAGGAACTAATAAAACAGGCACAGCACAAGGGGACATGGACTCACGCACAAAACCCTTATCTAACAACTCACTTACCTGCCGTTGAAGCTCCTTAGTCTCCTCTGGATTGCTCCTATATGCTGGACGGTTTGGCAATGCACTCCCGGGTACAAAATCAATTTGGTGCTCAATACCCCTCAATGGTGGTAGCCCTTGAGGTAGTTCCTCCGGAAATACATCATCAAATTCCTGCAAAAGTGAAACAACAATGCTCGGAAGGGTCCCGACTATATCACTTGTTTTAAAGAGGATCTCTTTATAAAGAATCAACACAAGTGGTTCATGTGTGTGCATCCATTGCTTCAATTCACTTTTTTGGGCCATATATGATTTTTTTTTGGCCTCTTTCCTCTCATTTTTCTTTTGTATGGCCGTCTCACTCTTTTGATCACTCTTTTTTTCAGCCGTTTCATTTTTATTTTCAAAGGCCATCTCATTTTTTAGTTCACTTTTTTTTTCGGCCTCATCTCTCTTCATTTTTTTCAAATGGTCCTTCAACACTTGCTTTGGGGACAATGGAAGTAATACAATGGTTTCCTTCTTCAATTCAAAGGAGTATTTATTCTTGAACCCATCATGTGTCACCCGCATATCATATTGCCAAGGTCTACCCAACAAGATATGACATGCATGCATGGGTACCACATCACACAAGATCTCATCCACATACTTCCCAATAGAATAAGGCACTAGCACTTGTTTTGTAACTTTCACCTCCGCACAATCATTCAACCATTGAAGCCTATATGGTTGAGGATGCTTTAATGTAGGTAACCCCAATTTTTCTACCATCTCAACACTTGCTACATTAGTACAACTCCCTCCATCTATGATGAGATTGCAAACTTTTTGATTTACAAAACACCTAGTATGGAACAAGTTCTCTCGTTGGTTAGTCTCCTCCTCCTTGACTTGGGCACTCATAATTCGCCTAGTCACTAGTGCTTCACCTACAACCGCCTCTTAACCCTCGTCAGGATCCTCTAATGCAGGCATCTCATCATCATCATCATCCTCACTATGAGATTCATACTCACCATAGTCATTTAAAATCATTACCCTTTTATTAGGACATTCACTAGCAATATGACTTAACCCTTGACACCTAAAGCATTTAACATCTCTAGATCGATTAGAAGGAGTTTCAGATATACCTTGCACTCCTTGTTTAGGCGCCTCTTGTTTGGTCTCTACCTTGGTTTTGATCACCACCTTATTTTCATCACGTTTTGCCACATTTAGTCGCCAAGAAGATGATGAACCCCCGGTTTGATTGGTGCGGCCAACTCCACGCCTCTTGAGTTGTTGCACCACTTTTATGGCCATTTGCACCATTTCGTCTAGATCCAAGTAGTGCCAAAGCTCTACCTGATCTTGAATCTCCCAGTTCAAACCACAAAGAAAACGAGCCATCGTCGCCTCACTGTCTTCCTCAATATTTGCCCTAATCATGACTACCTCCATCTCCTTATAGTAGTCATCAACACTCCTTACCCCTTGCCTCAAAGTTTGTAGCCTCTTAAACATCTCCCTATAGTAGTGGTTGGGCACAAACCTCTTTCTCATGACCCTCTTCATCTCATCCCAAGATTCAATGGGTCTCTCATTATACCTCCTCCTAGTGGTCACTAATTGATCCCACCAAATGAGAGCATAGTGCAGAAATTCGACCACCGCCAACCTAACCTTCTTTTGTTCAGAGTAGTGGTGACATTCAAACACAAACTCTACCCTCTTTTCCCATTCTAAGTATGCCTCCGGGTCAGATTTCCCATGGAACGAAGGAATCTTCATCTTAATACTACCCATATTAGCATCCTCCCTATTCCCGTCATTGTATCTACCCCGTGTGGCTTCTCTTCTACCTCTACCAAATCCTCTACCTCTTCCATTCCTACCCCAATTTTCATTTTGGCTCTCCTCATCTCCTCCCAAATCATAATCTTCCTCTTCTTCTCCTCTACCCATATTTTTAGGCTTAGATTTATCTCCACTAGTACTAACTTCAAGCCTACTCATCCTCTCGTGCAATGGCTCCAACTCGACCCTCATCATCCTACTAAAATGCCCAAACAACGCCTCCATTTGAACCTTAGACAACCCCGGGTTCGAACTATCTCCTACCTCCTTCTCCATTTAATTTCAGATTTGTACCTGCAAGAAAACGTTAGTAGAAAACAAAATATTTCTCACCCAAGTCCTCACGGTCACTCCAAAGAAAAGTCGCTCGTCACTCCTCTCTAGTTTTTTTTTTGCTCACAACAAATACTCACCGTCACTCCAAAGAAATAACACTCGCACTCAAATGTTTTCACTCAAATTTGATAGTGCTCTCGAAAGTGTTCTAAAGCTTTGTATTTGTATATCAAATAATCAAGTTCAACTTGTGAACAAATGTGATCGACTCACTTGGACTGTGGAGACAAGCAATTTGAAGGTAAATATTATTTTTTTTTTGGCTGTGTGAGGCACTTGTATATGACTCACAAAAAAGAGTAGAACAAAATAAAAAAAAGGAAATGATGGTGAATTTTCGGATTTTTGGTACTTTTTTTTTTTGTCTCTCTAAGTACTTAATCGAAAATCCTAACAAAAAAAATCACCAAAAATTTCAAAATCTGACGAAGAACGATATACTAAAAATATAGGTCTGAAAAAGGAACGAGGATAACAGATCTGATGATGGACGAGATAATAACGTGATAAACTTACTTGAATTCAATGGACCTAAGCTCTGATACCAAATGATATGAATCCTCGTACGATGAAAAGCAAACGCGATTAAATATGAATCACGTCCTCAATTCTATAACGAACAAAGATCGTTGTTACGATGTCCCGATCTTTTGATTCAAGCAATTACGTGATATTCACCCCTAAACGACGCGGTTTAGTAATAAACAATCACAAAAGAAACAATCGAAACTTAATCGAACCTTCAAAGAACTCGTCTTTGACAATCCGCGCAAGACACGATCGACAAACGCCACAAAGTTAAAACTTTGATAAGTTTGATTTTTCTTCTCGCAGCAGGCGCGCTCGGGCGGCAGAATTTGACCGCTCGAGCGCCAGGTCTTCTGGCTACTCGCGCTCGGGCGGTAGAAAATTACCTCTCGAGCGCCGAGTGTTCTGGAAATCACCTCTTGGTCAGTACGTTTGGCGCTCGGGCAGTAGTATTTTACCGCTCGGGCGCGGGTCATTCTGGATGTTTTCTTCGTTCATCACTTGAATGGTGTTCTTATGACTCCCAAACTTAATCCCATGCATCACGAACCCTTCAGCAAAACACTGGGATTTGTTCTCACCGGAGTTTCCAGCTGTTGTTGTGTCTGTATGTGTGCATGACAACTGGTGGGGCAGGATCAGGGTCACAACGAGGATGACTGAGATTGGATAGCGTGGTGACTTTGGGCTTAGAAGAGGAACTAGTAGTTTTACATTTGATATGTAGTGTGTTACAAACACTAGTTTGTATAAACATGTTATGGAAGAAAACATGTACTTACTGTTGTTGAAATAAAATAGAGATATCACTTGTGTATGATTATATACAAATGTTTTGATGTTAAAAGCAAAATTTTGACCCACATTTTCTAGCAAATATCCGCTTAATCCCAAAGATAATTGAGTTAGAGCCCGGGTCCCCACAATTATTACCATTATGGTTTGTTATGATGATCGTTCGGGATATGTGATGTAATGGTAATGGTTTATGGCTTCAAGATATGGTATGAATGGTACTGAATGATATAGAATGAAACAGAGAATATATAGGTAGAATAGAAAGTTGATCTTTAGCCAAATAGGTAATGGAAGAGCTGAAACGGTATGAAACTGTGGCAGTAGTTTTGGTTTTTAGCGTAATGTTTTGTATATTGATTTGAATGATGTGAGGCCACTTCCATTAGAAAGACAAGACATAAGGCTATAACTTTCATGTTTTTAGTTTTGTTCAAATCGTTGTGGAATATAAGCCAAAAGCGCTCCAAAATGTGTCGTGTGTATCGTCGTTCCTCCAGTGACACATGTTGGGTGATTGAGCATAATTCTTTATTCCAACCCTCAAATGACATGAGCCAATTGGAGATACAAGCTAAGACATAGGGCTACAACTTTCATGTTTACCACTTTTCCTAATTCTGAAGGAAAAAGGCGTTTCGGAAGCGATCTTTAATGTGGCTGTGCGCAAAGAGCGCCCGAGCTGAAAAAGATGTCCGCCCGAGCGCGCCTAGTTCAAAATTTTTGTGTGTTCGGCCAAGAGGTCCGTGCCCGAGCGGAAAAGATGTCCGCCCGAGTGCCCCATACAGTAGAAAAGCGTGCTTTGGGTGTTTTAAGGTATGAAAATCGGTTGAGACTTCATTTTTCTCACTTTCCCTTCTCTTCATTTCTCTTCTCCATCGATTATAAGCAAGGGTTCTTCATCTTCTTCTTCTCCTTTCTTTTAATCAAGCAATTAATCTTCAATCCAGAGTTCGAATTTCATCTTTTTAGTGAAAGGAGCAAAGGTAAGTGGTTTTTTTCTTGTTCTTGAGTTGTTGTAGATGTTGAAGTTGGGTGATATAAATCCACGTGCGTAAGAAAAGCAAACACAATTAAATATGAATCGCGCCCTCAATTCAATAACGAACAAGGAATTCGTGTTGTTGTCACGATCTTTTGAATCAAGTGTATGCGTGATTTTCACCTCTAAACTATGATAAGTTTAGCAACAAATAATCACAATGAAACAATCGAAAACTCGAACGAACCTTCAAAGAACAAGTCTATCACAATCCGCACAAGAACGATCGACAAACGCCACAAAGTTAAAAACTTTGATAAGTTTGATTTGAAGAACAAAGCAAGAGCCTTGAAAAAAAGTTGAGAGAAAAACTCTAAAACTTTGATAAAATATCAATTATGATCTCAATTGTGTCAAAATTTCGTCCATAATATGTTTACTTATCCAAAAGATAAAAATATCTAGTTGCCAAAATAATTAAAACCCTAAAGAAGGAAAAAATTCTCGCCCAAACGTAAAGGGCACGGACCCCGTGTAGTGGTCCGGAAGGGGGTCTGTGTAGGCACTTGAATTCTCTATCTCGAATGTATCGTACACGGACCCCGTGTACAGGTTCGTGCTTGGGCCTGTGTACACACTGGATTTCTTCATTCTCGGTTGTAACGAACACGGACCCCGTGTACAGGTCCGTGCTGGGGTCTGTGTAGCCTCGGTCCATCAAAAGAGACTTGAATACTATTCATTTGGCCTCCAAACGTACTCCCATGCATCACGACCCCTTCTTGCTTGCTCATGACTCCCTGTAGTGCCTCCTTGAACTTCTTCAGTCTTCCTCTCGTGATTGGTCCCTTCGGCAACTCCAAAGGATCCCACGCTTTCCTTTGCACTCGACCACCCGTGTTTGCATCATCCTCCCCTTCTTGAAAATGATTTGTCCTCAAATCTTCTTCATCACCTACATTAAACAACGACAAATCACTAACATTGAAAGTTGAACACACATTGTACTCACCTGGTAGATCGAGGTTGTAGGCACAACATTGATCCTTTCTAGAATTTGAAATGGTCCATCGCCCCTAGGTAGTAGCTTTGAACGCCGCTTCTCGGGGAACCTTTCCTTCCGCAAGTGGAGCCACACCCAATCACCTTTCTCAAAGACCACCTTCTTCTTCCCCTTGTTGGCTTGTTTGGCATATTGCTCATTCTTCTTCTCTATGTTGGCTTTGGCCTTTTTATGCAAACCCCTAACAAATTCAGCCTTCTTTTTGCCATCCATGTTTAACCTTTCACTCACAGGTAAAGACATCAAATCCAACGGAGTCAAAGGATTAAAACCATAAACAAATTTCAAATGGCGAATAATTGGTAGTAGAATTCACGCAATGATTATAAGTAAACTCAACAAATGGTAAACATTCTTCCCAATTCTTTAAGTTCTTTTTAAGAATAGCACACAAAAGTGTTCCTAAAGTTCTATTAACAACTTCAGTTAGTCCATCCATTTGACGATGACACGTAGTAGAAAACAATAATTTTGTGCCCAGTTTAGCCCACAACGTTTTCCAAAAGTAACTAAAAAACTATCAACAACAACAAATATTGAATCCCTCCCCTTCTTTGTCCTAGGCAACCCCAAAACAAAGTCCATAGAAATATCAATCCAAGGTTCACTAGGGACGGGAAGTGGTGTATACAATCCATGTGGTTGTGTCCTAGACTTAGCTTGCCTACAAGTTATGCACTTATTACACACACGATCAACATCACGTTTCATATGTGGCCAATAAAAATGTTCATGCAAAGCGCTCAAGGTTTTTGCCACACCAAAGTGTCCCATCAAACCACCCCCATGTGCCTTCCTAACAAGTAATTCACGAGTTGAAGATTTAGGAATGCACAACCTATCTTCTCTAAATAAGAAACCATGATGCAAATAAAAGTTGTCATGTGGACCATGCATGCAAGTTTCAAACACACTCTTAAAATCCTCATCTAGCACATACAATTATTTCACATGCTCAAACCCCAAAATCTTAGATTCCAAGGTAGAGATTAGTACGTACCTCCGTGATAGTGCGTCGGCCACAACATTCTCCTTACCTTGTTTGTACTTGATTACATAGGGGAATGTCTCTATGAATGCCACCCACTTGGCATGCCGCTTGTTCAGCTTTTGTTGCCCCTTAAGGTGCTTTAGGGATTCATGATCCGTATGAATCACAAACTCCTTAGGCCTCAAGTAGTGCTGCCACGTCTCTAGAGTCCTCACAAGTGCGTAGAACTCCTTATCATACGTGGGATAGTTCAAGGCTGCTCCATTGAGTTTCTCGCTAAAGTACGCCACCGGTCGACCTCCTTGCATCAAGACTCCACCAATACCTACACCTGAAGCATCACATTCAATTTCAAAGGTATTAGTAAAATCAGGTAAAACAAGTAAAGGAGCATTAATTAATTTTTGCTTAATAAGATTAAATAACTTCTCTTGCTCCTCGCCCCAATGGAATGGAACGTTCTTCTTGATTACAGCCGTCATCGGAGCTGCAAGTGTGCTAAAATCCTTTACAAACTTCCTATAGAAGCTTGCAAGACCATGAAAGCTCCGGACTTGACCAACAGTAGTAGGCGTTGGCCAATCTCGAATGGCACATACCTTGTCTTCATCCACTTGTATACTCTGTGTGCTTACCACAAAACCAAGAAAGACAAGTTTGATTGTACAAAAATCACATTTTTTTAAGTTAGCATACAAATTTTCATCCCTTAGTGTGATTAGAACAAGTCTCAAGTGATTAACATGCTCATCCAAGTTCTTGCTATACACAAGGATATCATCAAAGTAAATGTAATGCCCGGTTACTCGTACAAATGATTAGTAATACGTTTATGTCATTATAGATCGTTATTTAGCTCATTATGTTTTACATATTGATTGAGGTATCAATATTGAGATTGAACATGACTTTTATATTATTCATGGTGTATTGAGAATGAAAATATGTCTAAATAGTTATAGTAAGATGTCTAGGTAGAAGTAGTGTTATGAAGTTGGTAGGAAATGAGATGAAAATATGGTAGTTCGTACGGGTTTTAGCATAATGATTTGAATACTGATCCAAATTGAATGAGGCCATAACCATTAGAAAGCTACAATATAAGGCTACAACTTTCATATTTTGGGTTTTGTCCAAATCATTGTGAAAGACAAGCCAAAAGTGCTTCGAAGTGTGTCGTGTATACCGTCATTCCCTCACTAACACATGTTAGGAGAATGAGCATAACTTTTTACTCAGACTTCCAAATGACCTGAAACTAATTGGAGATTCAAAAAAGACATAGGGCTACAACCTTTATGTTTACCACTTTTTCAGATTATGAACGGAAGAGCCGTTTTTGGAGCAATCTTTGATGAAGTAGTGCTCAGAGGCAGAACAGGTGGCGCTCGAGCGGTAGAAAATGACCGCCCGAGCGCCGGTGCACAAACTTTTCATCTTTTGGGCAGAATGTTTGGCGCCCGAGCGGTAATATATTACCGTCCGAGCGTCGTTGTGTATAAGAAAAGATAAGTATCGATTTTCTAAGCCATTTTATCTGTTGTTTCCTTTCCATTCACAGCAAGACACGAAAGAAAAACCAAGAAATCTTCCTCCAAAGTTCCCTTCTTCATTCCTTTCATCATTTTGAGGTTAGAACTTAGTGATCCATCCCAAGAGCTTCCTAAAGGTGTAAGTTTTCATCTCTTTTGGATTCTATACATGTAGAGGACAATAAATGAGTGATTTTCACCTAGTAAATACATAGAGATTGGTTTATTGATGTATTTGACAGCATAAGGACAAGAAACATCGTCTCAAACAAGTATTCGTATTCTTGGACTGTAAGTTGGCATGTTTTTGAAGTAATACTTGAGTAATATTATGATTTCAAATTCTTCTCATTAATTATTGATATATGTACATTGTTAGTATGTTTATTGATGGAAACATAGCACCATATTCCATTGTTATGTATTAAATATGAAAGGAACTCATGAATATTGAAGATGGGTGCTATGTCATGAACATGAACATGAACATGAAAAGAAAAGGACTGATTTTACATGATATAGAGCTTGTTGACATCATGGGTGGTTTTAAGTCCACCAAAACTATTGGCCAATATATGTTCATGGGGCGTGGGGTTGCCAAAGGTTGCTCCCTGTCGTCCAACATAATAGTAGCTATATAATAAAGCAAGCACGGTAGTACAGGTCAACTACTGAGGCTCAAGTACAAAAATGAACATGAATATATGCTATGATATGACATGGTTTAAAGATTCATTGTTGTCACGACTTGATACGTATGTTCCTTCGATGCATATTGATACATAAAAGTGCAAACTTATTGAGTTTTATAAACTCACGTAGCTCATGTATTACAGGTTCAGGTAATGAGGATATATAGGATGCCGGTTAGCCAATGGATGCTTGTGACGTGCTTTACCTCGACAAGAACCGGGACTTCTTATTGTATAGCTTCCGCATATGTATTGTACGAAAATATGTCAGGGTTTGAAACAAGTTTTACAATGTTTATGTCTAGGTGTATGATGATACAGAATATGTTTGTATGTAAGAATACGCTTATATATATGTGTTGATGTTGATGTTGATGCTTGAGTTGATTTTTTGTTTTTTACAAGAATGTAGGGACATCATGCCAAAATTTTTATAAACAGTCAAAGTGATGCCCCTTGTTTGATTTGCTTCATACTACAGTTATATCAGTCAAACCCTCTTTTGATTATGGTAATTATGCTAAGTATAGAGTAAGGGTGTGACAGTAAACCACACAAATTTTCCTATGTATGCACGCAAGACATGGTTCATTAACCTCATAAAGGTGCTAGGAGCGTTAGTTAGGCCCAAAGGCATGACCGGATACTCATATAACCTGTATTTTGTTTTAAAAGCATTTTTCCACTCATCACCTTCCCTCATCCTAATTTGGTGATAACCACTCTTCAAATCAATTTTGCTAAAGACACAAGCACCATGCAATTCATCTAACATATCATCTAGTCTAGGTATGGGATGCCTATACTTAATGGTTATGTTATTGATTGCCCTACAATTTACACACATACGCCATGAGCCATCTTTCTTAGGAATTAGTAAAACAGGTACAACACAAGGTGACATGGACTCACGCACAAAACCTCTATCTAACAACTCACTTACCTGTCGTTGAAGCTCCTTATTCTCCTCCGGATTGCTCCTATAAGCTGGGCATATTGGCAATGCACTCCTGGGTACCAAATCAATTTGGTGCTCAATCCCCCTCAATGGTGGTAATCCTTTAGATAGCTCCTCCGGAAATATATCGTCAAATTCCAGCAAAAGTGAAACAACAATGCTCGGAAGGGACCCGGCTATATCACTTGTGTTAATGAGGATCTCCTTATAACCAATAAACACAAGTGGTTCATGTGTGTGCATCAATTGCTTCAACTCACTCTTTTGAGCCATATATGTTTTTTTTTTTGGCCTCTTTCCTCTCGTTTTCTTTCCCCTCATTTTTTTTCCTCTCATTTTTCTTTTGTATGGCTATCTCACTCTTTTTATCACTCTTTTTTTCAGCCCTTTCATTTTTAGTTTCAAAGGTCACCTCACTTTTTAGTTCACTCTTTTTTTCGGCTTCATCTCTCCTTTTTTTTTAAATGGTCCTCCAACACTTGCTTTGGGGACAAAGGAAGTAATACAATGGTTTCCTTCTTCAATACAAAGGAGTACCTATTTTGGAACCCATCATGTGTCACCCGCCTATCATATTGCAAAAGTCTACCCAACAAGATATGACACGCATGCATGGGTACCATATCACACAAGATCTCATCCACATACTTCCCAATAGCAAAAGGTACTAGCACTTGTTTTGTAACCTTCACCTCCGCACAATCATTCAACCATTGAAGCCTATATGGTTGAGGATGCTTTAATGTAGGAAAACCCAATTTCTCCACCATCTCAACACTTGCCACATTAGTACAACTCCCTCCATCTATGATTAGATTGCAAACTTTTGATTTACAAAACACCTAGTATGGAACAAGTTCTCTCTTTGGTTAGTCTCCTCCTTCTTCACTTGGGCACTCATGATTCGCCTAGTCACTAGTGCTTCACCGACAACCGCCTCATATCCCTCATCAGGATCCTCTAACGCAGGCATCTCATCCTCATCACCCTCACTATGAGATTCATACTCACCATAGTCATTTAAAATCATTACCCTTTTGTTAGGATATTCACTAGAAATATGACCTAACCCTTGACACCTAAAACATTTAACATCTCTAGATCGATTAAGAGGAGTTTCATATTTACCTTGCACTCCTTGTTTAGGCGCCTCTTGTTTGCTCTCAATCTTGGGCTTGGTCATCATCTTATTCTCCTCACGCTTCACCACATTTGATCGTCACCAAGATGATGAACCCCCAGTTTGGTTGGTGGCCAACTCCTCGTGATATGAATCTACGTACGTAAGAAAAGCAAACACGATTATTCTAGAACCGCGCCCTCAATTCAATAACGTTAAAAAAGATTCGTGTTGTGTCCCGATCTTTTGAATCAAGTGTGTGCGTAATTTTCACTTCTAAACTATGAAAAGTTTAGCAACAAATAATCACAAAGAAAACAATCGAAACTATAACGAACCTTCAAAGAACACGCCCTTGACAATCCGCGTAAGAACGATCGACAAACCCCACAATGTTAAAAACTTTGATAAGTTTGATTTTTGATTACAAAGCAAAAGCCTTGAAAGTTGAGAGAAAAATCTCAAAGTTTGATATTCAATCAATAATAATGTGTATTCTTCTCAAAATTTCGTCCAAAATATATTTGTATAATTAAGAGATAACAATATCTAGCTTCTTAAAGAAATAAAACTATAAAGAAGGAAAAAAATCTCGCAAAACCGCCTGGTACACGGACCCCGTGTAGACGTCCGGAGCTAGGTCCGTGTAGGCACCGTGAGGTACACGGACCCCGTGTACAGGTTCGTGCTCGTGTCCGTGCACACTCTGGATTTCTTCATTCTCGGCTGTAATGGACATGACCCCGTGTACAGGTCCGTGCTCAGGTCCGTGTAGCCTTGGTCGTTCAAAAATCGCTTGAATCATGTTCCTTTGGCCCTCACACGTACACCCATGCATCACGAAGCCTTCCGCACTCTGCACCTCACTTGTAAGTCCTTCTCTTTTGCTCATAAGTCCATGTACCGCTTCCTTGAACTTCTTAAGTCGTCCCCTCGTAATTGGTCCCTCCGGAAATTCTAAAGGATCCCATGCTTTCCTTGGAGCTTGACCATCCGTGTTCGCATCATCCTCCCCTTCTTGAAAAAGATTTGTCCGCAAATCTCGCTCATCACCTACATCAAACAAAGAAAGATCACTAACCTTAAAAGTAGAACTGACGTTATACTCACCTGGTAGATCAAGTTTGTAAGCGTTGTCATTGATCCTCTCGAGGACTTGAAATGGTCCATCACCCCTCGGTAATAGCTTTGAACGACTTTTCTCAGGGAACCTTTCCTTCCGCAAGTGGAGCCACACCCAATCTCCCTTCTCAAATATCACCTTCTTCTTCCCTTTGTTGGCTTGCTTGGCATATTGCTCATTTCTCTTCTCAATGTTGTCCTTGCCCTTTTCATGAAACCCCCTAACAAATTCAGCCTTCTTTTTGCCGTCCATGTTCAACCTTTCACTCACAGGTAAAGCCATCAAATCCAACGGAGTCAAAGGATTAAAACCATACACAATCTCAAATGGCGAAAAACTAGTAGTAGAATGCATGCAGCGATTATAAGCAAACTCAACAAATGGCAAACAATCTTCCCAATTCTTTAATGTGGGGACCCAAGCTCTAACTCAATTATCTTTGGGATTAAATGGATCTTTGCTAGAAAACGTGGGTCAAAAATTTGCTTTTAGCATACTACACATACATAAGATTTATTGCATTTCATTAAAAGCAAATACATGTCTTGTTTCATTCATACAACCAAACTAGTATTTAAAAGTATTAATACATGTCTAATACAACTAGTTATTCTGCTACGCCCCGTGATCGCCACGCTCTCATTTCTCAATCATCCTCGTCTCGACCCTGATCCTGCCCCACCTGTTGTTATGCACACATACAGACACAACAACAGCCGGAACCTCCGGTGAGAACAAATCCCAGTATAAAACATGTACACATGCATGTCATGCAATTAAATACAAAATCATAACACATAAATCAGTAATTATGACACACTAGTGAATACAGATAAAACTCTTCGACTCTTATTCTTTGACTCGACTCATATCTAAGTCTAGGGATCCCGGTGTGAATAAGACGTAACAAGTCTCCCACCTACTCTCCCAATCGTGGTGGCGGTACGTCTTATTCCTAGACTTCGGTCCTGTCTGTATCGATTGTCTACAATCGGAGGAAATCTGCTCCTATGCATCGATACCACCGAACATCTAGAAATTTGACAATTCTGCCAATGACTCTCCTATCTTAAATGCTTGAATATAAATCAATAGACAAAGCGTAAACATTAAAAAAATAAACAATCTAGTATGTGATTTTGGGAAACTCAAATCAAGTCTAATTCGAGTTGTATTTTCCCGCATTCACATGAATTATACCTTTCGTTGTCGTAGTTCTTGTCGTAGTCGAAAGTTTGGTGTCGAATTAGTCAATATCAAATCTGAAATGCCAATGTATAGATGTATTCTATCAATATACAACTCAAACAAGTCTTGTACAAATCATTATTCAATCTCGGTACAATTCGACGGCATATCGACGTGATCTTGCAATACCGATCAATTCAAATCTCAACATATATCAACAAGTCAAATCCTCAACTCATAAACAGCACAATATACCCATTATTATCTTAAAATCTGCATATCTCAACTCAATACATGCTAAAAACTGTACAAATTGCATATTACATCTGTTCTTCAATCCGGTTGTGAATATACGTTCACAATAATCATAAGAACGCATAATCTCAATCATATCAAATTTCCCCAACATCTAAACTTCACTTCAGGTAGGAAATAAACAAGACTTACATCCTTACGAAGCCATTGAAGAGAGGAGCACAAATCTAGTCTCGGATCGCAACTTGGTTAAACGGATTAGTCACAACCAAGTGTTGAAGATAAGAGGAAAAGCTTGGAGCTCTCGTTGCTGGTCTGCTGAATGAAGAAGAAATGAATCAGCACTAAGTATATATATATATCATGCCATGTGTCAACTTGAGAAGTAAAGGTGGATTTCTCGCACAGAGCACCGCGGGTGCGCTACCTCTACACCGCGGGTGCGCTCAAGCTACGGCAATCCTTCAACATTTCAAAATCGACGACCGCGGGTGCGGTATGTCTTGGACCGTGAGTGCGGTGACCCTTGATACGATCCCGCCCACGAGATCTTTGATTTGTCCCGATCTTTGAAACAAGTAATTGATAGGTGTGATAATCGCCTCTAGATCACGCGGTCTAGCAACAACTAATCAACGAAAGAACAATCGCGTACAAGAGAACCTCCAAAGAACTCGTCCTTGGCAAACCTCGTGATATTCGATTGACAAACACCACAAAAGATAAATCTTTTGATAAGTTTGATTTGATACGACGCAAAAGTTATAACGAAACTTAAGCTAGTTTTTGAGAGAATTCTCAAAGAAAAGTTTTATAAACTCACTATTAATCTGAATTAATGTTTTACAATCCCAAAATTCGTCCATATATTGATTATAAATCAAAAATATACTCAAAATCAAGTTACCAAGATAATTAAAACTCTAAAATAGGAACTTAAGATTTTCTCGCGATCGGGCGGCGCTCGGGCGCGGGTTTCTACCGCTCGAGCGCAAGCTCTTCTGGACAGGTCGCGCTCGGGCGGTAAAATGTTACCGCTCGGGCGCCGATGCTTCTGGAGTTCACGTTTTGGACAGTGAGTGTGGCGCTCGGGCGGTAATGTCTGGCCGCTCGGGCGCCGAAGCTGCTGGCCTCCTCTTCATTTATCACTTGAATAATGTTCCTTTGGCTCCCAAACTTATTCCCATGCATCATGAACCCTTCAGCACTTTGCACCTTGCTTGTAAGTCCTTCTTCCTTGCTCATAAGCCCATGTAACGCCTCTTTAAACTTCTTCAGTCGTCCCCTCGTAATTGGTCCCGCTGGTAACTCTAAGGGATCCCATGCTTTCCTTGGGACGTGCACATCCGTGTTCGCATCATCCTCCCCTTCTTGAAAAGGATTTGTCCTCAAATCCAGCTCGTCACCTACATCAAACAACGACAAGTCACTAACATTGAAAGTAGAACTCACGTGATACTCACCTGGTAGATCGAGTTTGTAGGCATTGTCATTGATCCTTTCAAGTACTTGGAATGGTTCATCACCCCTAGGTAATAGTTTAGAACGTCTCTTCTCAGGGAACCTTTCCTTCCTCAAGTGTAGCCACACCCAATCACCTTTCTCAAATATCACCTTCTTCTTTCCCTTATTGGCTTGCTTTGTGTATCGTTCATTTTTCTTTTCAATATTAGCTTTGACCTTCGCATGCAAACTCCTAACAAATTCCGCCTTCTTTTTCCCATCCATGTTTAACCTTTCACTCACAGGTAAAGACATCAAATCTAACGGAGTCAAAGGGTTAAAACCATAAACAATTTCAAATGGCGAATAGATCGTAGTGAAATTCACGCAACGATTATAAGCAAACTCAACAAATGGCAAACAATTTTCCCAATTCTTCAAGTTCTTTTTAAGAATAGCACGCAAAAGTGTTCCTAGTGTCCTATTGACAACTTCAGTTTGCCCATCCGTTTGAGGATGACAAGTAGTAGAAAACAACAATTTTGTGCCAAGTTTAGCCCATAAAGTCTTCCAAAAGTAACTCAAGAATTTAACATCACGGTCAGAAACAATAGTCCTAGGCATGCCATGCAACCTAACGACTTCTCTAAAGAACAAATTCGCAATGTGAAACGCATCATCAGTTTTGTGACAAGCAATGAAATGTGCCATCTTAGAGAATCTATCAACAACAACAAATATTGAATCCCTCCCCTTCTTAGTCCTAGCCAAACCCAAAACAATGTCCATAGAAATGTCAACCCAAGGCTCACTAGGAACAGGAAGTGGTGTATACAATCCATGTGGTTGTGTCTTAGACTTAGCTTGTCTACAAGTTATGGACTTACCGGAAACACGCTCAACATCACGCTTCATGTGTGGCCAATAGAAATGTTCATGCAATGCACTTAAACTTTTTGCCACACCAAAGTGTCCCATCAAACCACTCCCATGTGCCTCCCTAACAAGTAATTCACGAACGGATGATCTAGGGATGCACAACCTATCTTCTCTAAACAAGAAACCATTATGCAAATAGAATTTATCATGTGGACCATGCATACAAGTTTCAAACTCGTTCTTAAAATCGTCATCTAGCACATACAACTCCTTGACATGCTCAAACCCCAATATTTTAGACTCCAAGGTAGAGAAAAGTAAGTACCTTCGTGATAGTGCGTCGGCCACTATATTTTCCTTACCTTGTTTGTACTTTATTATGTAGGGGAATGTCTCTATGAATGCCACCCACTTGGCATGCCGCTTGTTCAGCTTTTGTTGCCCCTTAAGGTGCTTTAGAGACTCATGATCCGTATGAATCACAAACTCCTTAGGCCTCAAGTAGTGCTGCCACGTCTCTAGAGTCCTCACAAGTGCGTAGAACTCCTTATCATACGTGGGATAGTTCAGGGCGGCTCCATTGAGTTTCTCGCTAAAGTACGCCACGGGCCGTCCCCCTTGCATCAAAACTCCGCCGATACCTACGCCTGAAGCATCACATTCAATTTCAAACGTATTAGCAAAGTCAGGCAAAACAAGTAAAGGAGCATTAATTAATTTTTGCTTAATAGTATTAAAAGACTTCTCTTGCTCCTCGCCCCAATGGAATGGAACGTTCTTCTTGATCACCGCTGTCATGGGTGCTGCCAATGTGCTAAAATCCTTTACAAACCTCCTATAGAAGCTTGCAAGTCCATGAAAACTTCGGACTTGACCAACAGTAGTAGGCGATGGCCAATCTCGAATAGCACTTACCTTGTCCTCATCCACTTGTATCCCCTGTGAGCTTACCACAAAACCAAGGAAGACAAGTTTACTTGTACAAAAATCACATTTCTTTAGGTTAGCATATAGATTTTCAGCCCTTAGTGTGATTAGTACAAGTTTCAAGTGATCAACATGCTCATCCAAGTCTTTGCTATATACTAGGATATCATCAAAGTAAACAACAACAAATTTCCCTATGTATGCACGCAAGACATGGTTCATTAACCTTATAAAGGTGCTAGGAGTGTTAGTTAAGCCAAATGGCATCACCATCCACTCATACAACCCGTACTTGGTTTTAAAAGCAGTTTTCCACTCATCACCTTCCCTCATCCTAATTTGGTGATAACCACTTTTCAAATCAATTTTGCTAAAGATACAAGCACCATGCAATTCATCTAACATATCATCTAGTCTAGGTATGGGATGCCTTTACTTAATGGTGATGTTATTGATTGCCCTACAATCCACACACATACGCCATGAACCATCTTTCTTAGGAACTAACAAAATAGGCACAACACAAGGGGACATGGACTCACGCACAAAACCCTTATCTAACAACTCACTTACCTGTCGTTGACGTTCCTTAGCCTCCTCCGGATTGCTCCTATAAGCTGGACGATTTGGTAATGAACTCCCGGGTACCAAGTCAATTTGGTGCTCAATCCCCCTCAATGGTGGTAGCCCTTGAGGTAGCTCCTCCGGAAATATATCATCAAATTCCTGCAAAAGTGAAACAACAATGCTCGGAAGGGACCCGGCTATATCACTTGTGTTAAAGAGGATCTCTTTATAAAGAATCAACACAAGTGGTTCACGTGTGTGCATCAATTACTTCAACTCACTCTTTTGGACCATGTTTGTTTTCTTTTTGGCCTCTTTCCTCTCATTTTCTTTTCCCTCATTTTCTTTCCTCTCCTTTTTCTTTTGTATGGCTATCTCACTTTTTTTGTCACTCTTTATTTCAGCCATTTCATTTTTATCTTCAAAGGCCATCTCACTTTTTAATTCACACTTTTTTTCGGCCTCATCTCTCCTCTTTTTTTTCAATTGGTCCTCCAACACTTGCTTTGGGGACAAAGGAAGTAAAACAATGGACTCCTTTTTCAACACAAATGAGTACTTGTTCCTGAACCCATCATGTGTCACTCGCCTATCATATTGCCAAGGTCTACCCAACAAGATATGGCAAGCATGCATAGGTACCACATCACACAAGACCTCATCCACATACTTCCCAATAGAAAAAGGCACTAGCACTTGTTTTGTCACCTTCACTTCCGCGCAATCATTCAACCATTGAAGCCTATATGGTTGAGGATGCTTTAATGTAGGTAAACCCAATTTCTCTACCATCTCACAACTAGCCACATTAGTACAACTCCCCCCATCTATGATTAAATTGCAAACCTTTTGATTTACAAAACATCTAGTATGGAATAAGTTTTCCCTTTGGTTAGTCTCCTCCTCCTTGACTTGGGCACTCATGATACGCCTAGTCACTAGTGCTTCTCCAACAACCGCCTCATAACCCTCGTCAGGATCCTCTAATGCAGGCATCTCATCATCATCATCACCCTCACTATGAGATTCATACTCACCATAGTCATTCAAAATCATCACCCTCTTATTAGGACATTCACTAGAAATATGACCCAACCCTTGACACCTAAAACATTTAGTATCTCTAGATCGATTAGAAGGAGTTTCAGATTTACCTTGCACTCCTTGCTTAGGTGCCTCTTGTTTGGTCTCAAATTTGGGCTTGCTCACCACCTTATTCTCCTCACGCTTCACCACATTTGATCGCCATGAAGATGATGAACCTCCGGTTTGATTGGTGCGGCCAACTCCACGCCTTTTGAGTTGTTGCTCCACTTTTATGGCCATTTGCACCATTTCGTCTAGATCCAAGTAGTGCCGAAGCTCAACTTGATCTTGGATTTCCCTGTTCAAACCACAAAGAAAACGAGCCATCGTCGCCTCATTATCTTCCTCAATATTAGCCCTAATCATGACTACTTCCATCTCCTTATAGTAGTCCTCAACACTCTTCACCCCTTGCCTTAAAGTTTGTAGCCTCTTAAACATCTCCCTATAGTAGTGGTTGGGCACAAACCTTTTTCTCATCACTCTCTTCATCTCATCCCAAGTTTCTATGGGCCTCTCATTGTACCTCCTCCTAGTGGTCACTAATTGATCCCACCAAATGAGAGCATAGTCTAAAAATTCAACCACCGCCAACCTCACCTTCTTTTGTTCGGAATAGTGGTGACACTCAAACACAAACTCTACCCTCTTTTCCCACTCTAAATATGCCTCCGGATCAGATTTCCCATGGAACGAAGGGATTTTCATCTTAATACTACCCATATTACCATCTTCCCTATTCCCATCATATCTACCCCGAACGGCTTCTCTTCTACCTCTACCAATTCCTTTACCTCTTCCATTCCTACCCCAATTATCATTTTGGCTCTCCTCTTCTCCTCCAAAATCAAACTCTTCCTCTTCTTCTTCTCTACCCATATTTTTAGGATTTGATTTTTTTCCACCCGTACTAACCTCAAGCCTATCCAACCGCTCATGTAATGGCTCCATCTCAACCTTCAACATCCTACTAAAATGCCCAAATAACGCCTCCATTTGTACTTTAGATAACCCCGGGTTCGAACTATCTCCTACCTCCCTCTCCATTTAATTTCAGTTTGTACCTGCAAGAAAACGTTAGTAGAAAACAATATGTTCCTCACCCAAATGCTCACGGTCACTCCAAAGAAATTCACTCGCACTCGTCTTTTTTCCTCACCTCAAAACCTCACAAATCACTCCAATGAAAATTCGCTCCACTCAAATATTTTCACTCTAAGTGAGAATTCTCAAGGGGCGCTTAAGTCTCGTGGCTTCCACGTATCAAACTTAAGAGATCAATCCTGTGACTCTTGAAATTCGACTCACTTAGATCACACAAGAAGAAGCAACTTTGGAAATTGACTAAAATGCGACTAAATGACAAGGACAAACTTAACGCTGCAATATAAGCGGAAAAATTCAACAAACACCCTATTCAATATATTTTTTTTTTTGTAGATTCAACAGATACGTAGAAATCACTACACGAAAATCGGTATTGAAAATTCTACGAGGAATTGAACGGATACGCTTACTTGAATCAAAAACCAAAAGCTCTGATACCACTTGATACGATCCCGCCCACGAGATCTTTGATTTGTCCCGATCTTTGAAACAAGTAATTGATAGGTGTGATAATCGCCTCTAGATCACGCGGTCTAGCAACAACTAATCAACGAAAGAACAATCGCGTTCAAGAGAACCTCCAAAGAACTCGTCCTTGGCAACCCTCGTGATATTCGATTGACAAACGCCACAAAAGATAAATCTTTTGATAAGTTTGATTTGATACGACGCAAAAGTTATAACGAAACTTAAGCTTGTTTTTGAGAGAATTCTCAAAGAAAAGTTTTATAAACTCACTATTAATCTGAATTAATGTTTTACAATCCCAAAATTCGTCCATATATTGATTACAAATAAAAAAGATACTCAAAATCAAGTTACCAAGATAATTAAAACTCTAAAATAGGAACTAAAGATTTTCTCGCGATCGGGCGCGGGTTTCCACCGCTCGAGCGCGAGCTCTTCTGGACAGGTCGCGCTTGGGCGGTAAAATGTTACCGCTCGGGCGCCGATGCTTCTGAAGTTCACGTTCTGGACAGTGAGTGTGGCGCTCGGGCGGTAATGTCTGGCCGCTCGGGCGTCGAAGCTGCTGGCCTCCTCTTCATTTATCACTTGAATAATGTTCCTTTGGCTCCCAAACTTATTCCCATGTATCATGAACCCTTCAGCACTTTGCACCTTGCTTGTAAGTCCTTCTTCCTTGCTCATAAGCCCATGTAACGCCTCTTTTATTGGTCCCGCTGGTAACTCTAAGGGATCCCATGCTTTCCTTGGGACGTGCACATCCGTGTTCGCATCAACCCTACTGTAATTCTTCACGTTTCATGAGTTACAACCGCGGGTGCGGTAGAATACTAGGCGCGGTTGCGGTCACTTCTTCATGCAACATTTCATATATATATCACAATTCAAAAGTCTCCAACGAGAATCTCGGTATATCACAATTCAAAAGTCTCCAACGAGAATCTCGGGCATTACATTTCTCTCCCTCTTAGATATGAGTTTGTCCTCGAACTCGCAGGCAATCAATTAATGGTATATAAAAGAAGCAATATGATCAAAAGCTGAATAAAACTCACATCATGAAAATAAATCGGGACATCTCTGTCTCATCTCTGATTCGGTCTCCCAAGTAGCTTCTTCAGTACCATGACGACTCCACTGAACTTTCACTAATGGAATAGTCTTTTTTCTGAGCTGTTTCTCTTTTCGATCAAGAATCTGAATTGGCTGCTCAACGTAACTCAAAGTCTGATCTAGCTCGGCTTCTTCAGGCTGAATGACATGAGAACTATCTGGCATATATCTACGCAACATCGATACATGGAAAACGTCATGTATCCCTGATAGAGAAGGAGGAAGAGCAAGTCTATACGCACGATCGCCAATCTTTTCAAGAATCTCGTACGGACCGACGTATCGAGGAGACAACTTCCCACGGTTGCCAAATCTGACCACGCCTCTGAAAGGAGAAATCTTTAAGAATACTCTGTCTCCCTGCTCAAACACTAACGGTCTACGTCTGATGTTCGCGTACTTTGCCTGTCTATCTTGTGCCGTCTTCATTCGCTTCTGAATTATCTTTAGTTTCTCTGTCATTTCATGAATCATATCTGGCCCTAAGTCTGGTACCTCTGAGATGTTATCCCAATATAGCGGAGATCTGCACTTCTTTCCGTATAATACCTCAAACGGTGCCATCTCGATGCTCGTTTGATATCTGTTGTTGTACGAGAATTCACAAAGAGGGAGTGAATCTTGCCAACTAGTACCAAAATCTAGTACTACAGCTCTCAGCATATCTTCTAAAGTCCGGATAGTCCGCTCTGACTGTCCGTCTGTCTGGGGATGGTAAGCAGTACTCAAGTGTAAAGTCGTACCTAGAGCCTGCTGTAGACTGTGCCAAAAGTGTGAAGTGAATCGTGGATCACGATCTGATACGATCGACTTCGGCACACCATGTAATCTGACCACTTCTCGGACATATATCTCGGCCATCTGATCATATCTGTACGTCATCTTGTACGGAATGAAGCATGCGGATTTGGTCAATCTATCTATCACAACCCAAATCGCATCGCAGCCTCGGGATGATCGTGGTAACTTCGTGACGAAATCCATGGAAATGTGATCCCATTTCCATTCAGGAATAGCTAAACTCTGGAGTAACCCTCCGGGCTTCTTTCTTTCGGCCTTCACCTGTTGGCAATTCAAGCACTTAGACAAAAAAACTCTGCAATATCTGTCTTCATCTATTTCCACCAGAATTGTGTTTTCAGATCATTGTACATTTTCCTGCAACCAGGATGAATACTGAACCGACTACAGTGCGCTTCTGACAGTATCTGTTGTTTCAAATCTGAAACATCTGGCACTACAAGACGGTTATTCACATACAAAGCATGATCACGTACCTGATTCTCAGAAATATGTCCTGATCTGACCATATCAATCGACTTCTGAACACTCTGATCGGTTCTTTGTGCCTCTTTGATGCGATCAAATCTGGTTCACACTGAATAGTGGCAAGTCACAACGGTCTACGATCTGTATCAAATGCTAATCCAGAAAAGCAACAATCATCTATCATATTCGAAACACCTATCGTCGACAAGCATAAGGAACATACCTCTCGACTCAAAGCATCCGCTGCTGCATTCGACTTCCCTGGATAGTACTTGATCTTGCAATCAAAGTCTTTCAGCAGATCAAGCCATCGTGGCTGTCTCATATTCAACTTTGACTGAGAAAACAGATACTTCAGGCTTTTGTGATCAGAATAGATCTCAAATTTCTCCCCATACAGATAGTGACGCCAGATCTTCAATGCAAAAATGATAGCCGCCAATTCAAGATCAGGAATTGGATATCGACTCTCGTGTGGCTTCAGCTGTCTCGAAGCGTATGCAATCACATGTCCTCGCTGCACAAGAATACATCCTAATCCTCTGTGAGATGCATCACAATATACAACGAAATCCCCCGTACCTGAAGGTATCGTTAGGACTGGAGCACAAGTCAATCTCTTCTTCAACTCTACGAAGCTCGACTCACATGCTTCTGACCAAATAAAAGGCGCATTCTTCTGAGTCACTTGAGTGATTGGCTTCGCTATACTGGAAAAATCTCGGATGAATCGTAGATAGTATCCTGCCAGACCCATGAAACTGCGTATCTCTGGCACATAAGTTGGTCTAGGCCAACTAATCACTGCCTCGACTTTGCTCGGATCGACAGATATACCGTCTCCAGATATAATATGCCCCAAAAACACCACCTGTCTCAACCAAAACTCACACTTTGACAGTTTAGCATACAATTTCTCTAATCTCAGAATTCTCAATACAGTTCGCAAATGATCAGCATGCTCAATCAGACTCTTGGAATACACCAAAATATCATCTATAAATTATATCACAAACTCATCCAAGTACCTGTGAAAGACACGGTTCATCAGACTCATAAACACCGCTGGCGCATTCGTTAAACCAAAAAGCATGGCAATAAACTTGAAATGTCCATACCTGGTTCGGAATGCAGTCTTCGGTATATCTGAATCTCTAACTCGCAGCTGATGATATCCAGATCGCAAGTCGATCTTGGAATAGACAGAGGATCCCTGCAACTGATCAAACAAATCGTCGATGCGAGGCAATGGGTACTTGTTCTTTACTGTTGCCTTGTTCAGTTGCCGGTAATTGATACACAATCTCATCGAACCGTCTTTCTTTCCCACGAATAGCACTGGTGCGCCCCAAGGAGATACAATCGGTCTGATATATCCCTTGGCCAGCAAATCTTCAAGCTGTTCTTTCAATTCTTTCAACTCTATCGGTGCCATTCTATAAGGAGCTCGCGAAATAGGAACCGTACCCGTTACTAGGTCGATGCTAAAATCTACCTCTCTAACTTGAGGCAATATCGGAATCTCATCGGGGAACACATCTGCAAACTCGCAAACAACTGGCACATCTGCCAAGGTAGGACTCGATTTCCGTAAATCAACTGAATAGACAAGGAACCCCTCTGCTCCTTTCTGTATTAATTGAGTCATAGACAATACTGAAATCAAAGGAATCCTAGCTCTAGACCCTTTGCCGTAGAACTTCCACTCTTCAGCCATCTCTGGTCTGAATCTAACAATCTTGTGGAAACAGTCTACTGTCGCTCTGTACTTGGTTAGCATGTCGATACCAATAATGCAATCAAAATCAGATAACCCAAGTACAACAAAGTCTAAATCTAGCTCATGCCCATCATACTGTTGTAAACACGATCTAACAGATGTCACTGATATCAATCCTATCCCCAAAGGAGAAGAGACAGACACTACAGTAGACAACGACTCAATAGGCAATGCATATGTCAATGCAAAACGCTCAGATAAGAATGTATGTGAAGCACCTGTGTCTATCAGTACACAAGCAGGATAACCGCAAATAGAACAGTTACCTGCTATCACATCATCAGGGGCATCCTGAGCCTGCTCTTCTGTCAGCGCAAACACTCGAGCCTGCTGTCTCGACGGCTGGCTCACCGTCTGGCTACCCCTAGCTCTGTGCTGTGTCGATGTAGGGGCTGGCTGGAATGAATGAACAGATGACGCCTGCCTCTCTGGCTGAGCTACAGAGCGAGATGCTCCTGCACTCTGAGTCTGCTGTGCACCTTTCTGTGGACAGACCTTGGCGAAGTGGCCCTGCTGTCTGCAAATGTTGCAGCTACTTATCACGCCCTGACACTGCTCGGTGGCATGTCTACCTCCACAAGAACTACAGTAAACCCCTGTATACACTGATCTCTGGCCCGACCCTGTCTGTCTCGGCCCACTGGAGCTCGATGAACTGCTCCCTGATTTCTTGAACTGCTTCTCCTTCACTTTCAAACTGTCTTTCCTCCCGCTGCTGCTACCACCACTCTCGAATCTGAGAGGTGGTTGCTGATACTGACCCGATGGCTGGGGTGGTCTAGGAGTCTGAGGGGTATAAGAAGTGCTTCGTTGCCTAAGCAACCCGGCTTCTGCTCCCTTCGCCCTGTTCAAGGCATCAGAAAAATTGTTGGGTCGTCCCGTGTTCACCAAGGTGAATATCTCTGGATTCAGGCCATTGATAAACTGATCCGCAACGGCCTCGTCATTCCCAGCAACGTGGGGAGCAAATCGAAGCAATGTGGAGAACTTAGCGACATATTCTTCGATATTCAGCTGTCCCTGTCTTAGATTGGCAAATTCAGCACCTTTGTCTTTTCGGTAGGTGTGGGGACCCGGACGCTAATCATGTTCTTAATCGTCATTGGGACTAATTAATCAATTATAATAAACAGGGTCTAAAATTTTTTTTAAAATATAATATCAAATGCGGAACGTAATGGAATCACTCTACTATACATATCAGCATAAAGGTAAAGTACAAGTCTTGTACTATATACAATCATTTACAAACTAAGGTTCAACTACTAAATATCCAGTGTTCAACCCTATCTCAGATCAAGTCCGTGGTCTCCACTCTAATCACGATCTCTCTCTTCATCTCCTCGACCCTGAACCTGTCCCACCTGTTGTCATGCACACATACAAACACGACAACAGCCGGATAACGCCGGTGAGAATAAATCCCAGTATAAATCAACGAAACATGCAATCATATAATTCATATAAAGCATGAAGCAGATATAAGATATATATCAAAATCTGAATAATTCATATAAAGCATGAAACAGATATCAGATATATATCAAAATCTGAAACATAATTAATATCAAACTATCAAGCGTACTCGTGACTCCACGACTCAGACTAGACTCAATCCTAGACTAGGGATCCCGGTTTCCATACGTTGGTATTCCTATATCGACCAACAGTAACAGAAGAAACTCCGATTCTATCCACGTCGATATAACCAAACATCCAGTGTCTTGACCTATCCGTCGCAGACTGTGGCACTATCGCCAATACACTATCTTGTGACATCGTGCAATGTGCCCGTGGCGATCTCGCCACTATCAGGTACTTCTGTCACAAGATCACTCATCTCATATTCGTCTAACACATGCTCTCTATACATCAATAGAACAAGCATATCAAATCAAATCAATGCAATTAATAACAAATAGTATGTGATTTAGGGAAACACAAGTATATCCTACTTGTGTCGATCTCCCAATACCACATTGACTTATACCTTTCGTTTGTAGTCTCGGTCGGAAGAAACGGAAGTTCTGAACTCAAGATTGTCTCTGTAAATCTGAAAGGACATATCGAGAATAATAATATCAACCGTCCATTCTCAATTCAATACTGAATCTGATCAATCTGAATTTAATTCAAAATCAACGGCATAACGGTACAATCTCAATATCCCCGTCAACTCAGATAGCAATAGATATCAATTACAATTCATAACCAATATCCAATATAATCCATAATCCAACCATAATCCAAATTTGTCCAATACCACTCAATATAATCTGAAAAATCATAACAAATCCGTAATCAATCTGTTTCTTAATCTGACTTCGATTCTATGATGTCTAACATGTCAAGAACATCATATATGAATTTTATTCAATTCTGACAATAGCATAATTTCAACACATATCAAAACGTAACAAAACTTACGTCCAGTTGTAGCCCACGTTGATAGGAACACAGTACCGAACTCGGATTCAAAATCTAACGGGCGGATCGAAATATAAAGGCTTACAAGATTTCTTGCAAGTTCTCTGAAGCTTTCCTCGGCCATCTCCCGTTTTCCTTTGCTAAATGATGAAGGAATTTGAAATTTATACCTCATACGTGGCTAGGACACTTGTCTTTCATGCATATCAAGCGGCGCTCGGGCGGTCACAAGCTACCGCTCGAGCGCGGAATCTTCTGCCCGAGTACTCAAGTTGTGACATACTGGCGCTCGGGCGGTCCTATTCTACCGCTCGGGCGCCAGACGTTCTGTCCGAGAACTTTGCTTGTTCTCCACTGGCGCTCGGGCGGTCAAAAACTACCGCTCGGGCGCCAAACGTTCTGTCAAAAGGCAAAGCTGGTGGTGCACTGGCGCTCGGGCGGTCACAGGTTATGTCCAACTTCTTGGCTTGTATTGCACCGACGCCCGGCTACCCCACTCGAGCTCCTACAACCTCAATACTGTTATTTAATCCACTTCTGATTACAGTAATTAAATCTCGGGCATTACATTTCTCCCCCCCGAAAGATACGATTTCGTCCCCGAAATCACAGGCAATCAAATCATATTAGAAAGAAATGTATAACAGAAGCTAAATAGGAAACTCACATCATCGAAATAACTCTGGGAATCTCTGCCTCATATCTGGCTCAGTCTCCCAGGTAGCTTCTTCGATGTCATGACGACTCCACTGAACTTTAACAAGTGGAATAGTCTTCGTTCTGAGCTGCTTTTCTTTCGATCGAGAATTTGTATTGGCTTTTCGAAGTAACTCAGTGTCTCGTCAAGCGCGGCCTCATCTGGATGAATAATATGTGAAGTATCAGAAATATACTTCCGCAGCATAGATACATGGAAAACATCATGTATTCCAGATAGAGAAGGCGGTAATGCGAGTCGATAGGCACGATCTCCTATCTTCTCGAGAATTTCATACGGCCCAACATAACGTGGAGACAACTTCCCTTTTTTGCCAAATCTGACAACTCCTCTGAAAGGTGAAATCTTCAAGAATACTCGGTCTCCAGCCTCAAATACCAACGGTCTTCTTCGAACATTGGCATATTTGGCTTGTCTATCTTGAGCTGTCTTCATTTTCTTCTGAATCAGCTTCACTTTTTCAGTCATATCTCTGATCATATCGTGTCAAATCTCAGGTACCTCAGAGATATCATCCCAATACAGAGGGGATCTGCACTTCTTTCCGTACAATGCTTCAAACGGTGCCATCTCAATACTCGTCTGATAGCTGTTGTTGTACGAAAACTCACAAAGTGGCAATGAATCTTGCCAACTAGTGCTAAAGTCAAGCACTACAGCTCTCAGCATATCCTCCAGTGTCTGAATAGTCCGCTCTGACTGTCCGTCAGTCTGTGGATGATATGCGGTACTCAGATGCAACTTTGTACCAAGAGCCTGCTGTAAACTCTGCCAAAAGTGCGAGGTAAACCGAGGATCACGGTCTGATACAATCGACTTCGGCACTCCGTGCAATCTGACCACTTCCTTCACATAAATTTCGGCCATCTGGTCATATCTGTACGTCATCTTGTATGGAATAAAACATGCAGATTTGGTCAATGATCAATCACAACCCAAATCGCATCACAACCACGGGAGGATCTCGGTAACTGCGTCACAAAATCCATGGAAATGTGATCCCATTTCCATTCAGGAATGGACAAACTCTGTAACAGACCTCCTGGTTTCTTTCTTTCGGCTTTCACCTGTTGGCAATTCAGACATTTGGATACAAATTCAGCAATATCAGCTTTCATCTGTTTCCACCAAAACTGTCTTTTCAAATCATTATACATCTTTCTGCCACCAGGATGAATAGTGAATCGACTATTGTGCGCTTCGGACAATATCTGTCTTTTCAATCAGAAACATCTGGCACAACAAGACGATTATTCACATACAAAACACTGTCACGAACCTGATATTCTGATTGATGTCCAGCTATGACCATAGAAATCGAATTCTGAATGTTTTGATCAACTTTCTGTGCTTCTTTGATTTTGAACATCAATTCGGGTTCAACTTGAATGGCATACAGTCTCAGAGGTTGACGATCTGTTTCAAACACTAATCCAGACAAACAACAGTCTTCTATCAAATTCGAAACACCAATTGTCGACAAGGATAAAGAACATACCTTTCGACTCAGTGCATCAGCTGCGGCATTTGACTTTCCTGGATAGTGCTTGATTTCACAATCAAAATCTTTTAACAAATCAAGCCATCTTCTTTGTCTCATATTCAACTCAGACTGTGAAAACAGATATTTCAGGCTTTTATGATCAGAATAGATTTCAAACGTCTCACCATAAAGATAATGTCGCCATATCTTCAATGCAAAGACGATGGCTGCCAATTCAAGATCATGAATTGGGTAGCGAGTCTCATGTGGCTTCAACTGTCTCGAGGCACAGGCAATCACATGTCCCCGCTGCATCAAAACACAGCCCAATCCTCTGTGAGAAGCATCGCAATAAACAATAAAGTAGCCGGTACCTGAGGGGATAGTCAGTATCGGTGCACTGGTCAATCTCTTCTTCAGTTCAAGAAAACTTGACTCACAGTCTTCCGACCAAATAAATGGTGCATTTTTCTGGGTTAGCTGTGTAATTGGTTTTGAAATACTCGAAAAATCTTTAATAAATCGACGGTAATATCCTACTAAACCCATAAAACTGCGAATCTCTGGTACTGATGTCGGTCTCGGCCAACTGATCACAGCTTCGAATTTACTGGGATCAACAGATATACCATCGCCGGATATGATATGACCAAGAAATACAACCTGTCTCAGCCAAAACTCGCATTTCGACAGTTTAGCATATAATTTCTCAGCCCTCAGAATTCTTAAAATAGTTCTCAAATGCTCAGCATGATCAATCATATTCTTCGAATAAATTAAAATATCATCGATAAAAATAATCACGAAATCATCGAGGTATTTCTGAAACACACGGTTCATCAGACCCATAAAAACAGCTGGAGCATTCGTTAAGCCGAACGGCATGACAATAAACTCATAATGTCCATACCTGGTTCTGAACGCTGTCTTCGGGATATCAGAATCTCTGACTCTCAGCTGATGATATCCGGATCTCAGATCGATCTTGAAGTATACCGAAGAACCCTGCAACTGATCAAATAAATCATCGATACGAGGCACAGGGTATTTATTCTTTACCGTAGCCTTTTTCAGTTGCCGGTAGTCGATACAGAGTCTCATTGAACCATCTTTCTTTCTCACAAACAGTACTGGAGCACCCCAAGGAGACACACTCGATCTAATGTACCCCTTGGCCAGTAAATCCTCTAACTGATCTTTCAATTCTTTCAATTCAATTGGTGCCATTCTGTACGGGGCTTTAGAAATCGGTGCTGTACCTGGCACAAGTTCAATGCTGAAGTCTATCTCTCTGACTGGAGGCAATCCCGGAATCTCATCTGGGAAGACATCAGCAAACTCACACACCACTGGCAAATCCGCCAATGATGGGCTCGATTTCAGTAAATCAACTGAATAGACAAGGAACCCCTCTGCTCTTTTCTGCAATAATCGAGGCATAGATAATACGGATATCAAAGGAATTCTAGCTCTAGATCCCTTACCGTAAAATTTCCACTTTTCAGCCAAGTCAGGTCTGAATCTCACAATCTTGTGGAAACAATCAACAGTAGCTCTGTACTTGGTTAACATATCGATACCGATAATACAATCAAAGTCAGACAACCCAAGTACAATACAGTCTAACTCAATCTCATGTCCATCATACCGCAGTATAAAAGATCTCACAGATGTCACTGATATCAAACCTGTCCCCAACGGAGAAGAGACAGACACTACAGCAGATAATGGCTCAATAGGCAAGGAATGCATCAATGCAAATCGTTCAGATATGAATGTATGTGATGCACCAGTATCTATCAATACATATGCAGGATAACCATAAATAAAACAGTTACCTGCAACAACATCATCTGGTGCGTCTTGAGCCTGCTCCTCAGTCAAAACGAACACTCTGGCCGGCTGTCTAGGAGACTGACAAACTGTCTGGCTTCCTCCTGGCCTCGGCTGTGACTGGGATGGTGCTGGCTGAAAGGAGTGGACTGCAGTTGGTTGTCTACCAGTCTGAGCTACTGATCCAGATGACTCAGCACCCTGTGACCTCTGAGTATCTCTCAGGGGACAAACTCGAGCAAAATGTCCCTGTTGTCTACAAATACGGCAACTGCCAAACACTCCTCGGCACTGCTCTGTGGAATGCTTCCCTCCACAAGTGTTGCAATAGGGTCCTATATAACTCTGGCCCTGACCGATCGGTCTCGAGCCACTAGAACTGGATGAACTACTTCCAGATTTCTTAAATCGCTTCCCCCTAGCTTTTAGGAATTCTTTCTTTCCACTACCACTGCCACTCTCAAATTGGGGAGATGGTGGAGGCATCTGGGGTCTCGGTGCCTATGGCACAAACGAAGCTCCTCTCTGTCTCATCAGACCGGCTTCGGCTCCCTTGGCTCTGTTCAAAGCATCAGTAAAATTATTCGGCCTTCCGGTATTTACCAAAGTAAAGATTTCAGGATTTGGGCCATTTATGAACTGGTCCGCAACAGCCTCGTCATGTTCAGCTACGTGGGGAGCGAACCGCAACAGTGAAGAGAATTTGGCCACATATTCCTCAATATTCAGCTGGCCCTGTCTCAAATTGGCAAATTCCGCTCCCTTGTCTTTCCTGTACGACACTGGAAAGAACCTCTGATAAAATGCAGTTCTAAACACATTCCAGGTAATAGCCGTACCTCGGTGTTCCAATGCCTTTTTGGTCGTGATACACCAGTTCTTGGCAACATCATGCAACTGGTGCCCTATCAGTTTCACTCTCCGCTCATCTGTATAATCCAATGAATCAAACAGCATCTCAATATCATCTAACCAACATTCGCAGTCAACAGAAGTCTCTGTTCCTTTCAGGGTTGGTGGTTTGAACGACTGAAATCTCTTCAGTAGCGTTTCCATTGGTGTTGCTGTCACGTCCATTGGAGGATTCGATGTACTACCCTGTTCTGGCATTCTTCGAGGAGGCATATCTGATTATCAAACGGATTAGTACACAGTCTATACAATCGGTCTCAGCCCTATTCTGATCATATACCTCTGATCCAGAATCGGTTCTGATCCAATCTTTGCAAATACATGCTGTAATCAACTCATATAACAATACAACATGTAATAGTGAAAGCAATAAATCATGCTAGCACATCAAAAGCAAGGAAGACGACTCGATCTACCCCGCTCATTCTATTCTATCTCAGTCTACAGAACCTACGGCTCTGATACCACCTGTTGTGGGGACCCGGACACTAATCATGTTCTTAATCGTCATTGGGACTAATTAATCAATTATAATAAACAGGGTCTAAAATTTTTTTTTAAAATATAATATCAAATGCGGAACGTAATGGAATCACTCTACTATACATATCAGTACAAAGGTAAAGTACAAGTCTTGTACTATATACAATCATTTACAAACTAAGGTTCAACTACTAAATATCTAGTGTTCAACCCTATCTCAGATCAAGTCTGTGGTCTCCACTCTAATCACGATCTCTCTCTTCATCTCCTCGACCCTGAACCTGTGTCCCACCTGTTGTCATGCACACATACAAACACGAAAACAGCCGGATAACGCCGGTGAGAAGAAATCCCAGTATAAATCAACGAAACATGCAATCATATAATTCATATAAAGCATGAAGCAGATATAAGATATATATCAAAATCTGAATAATTCATATAAAGCATGAAGCAGATATCAGATATATATCAAAATCTGAAACATAATTAATATCAAACTATCAATCATACTCGTGACTCCACGACTCAGACTAGACTCAATCCTAGTCTAGGGATCCCGGTTTCCAGACGTTGGTATTCCTATATCGACCAACAGTAATAGAAGAAACTCCGATTCTATCCACGTCGATATAACCAAACATCCAGTGTCTTGACCTATCCGTCACAGACTGTGGCACTATCGCCAATACACTATCTTGTGACATCGTGCAATGTGCCCGTGGCGATCCCGCCACTATCAGGTACTTCTGTCACAAGATCACTCATCTCATATTCGTCTAACACATGCTCTCTATACATCAATAGAACAAGCATATCAAATCAAATCAATGCAATTAATAACAAATAGTATGTGATTTAGGGAAACACAAGTATATCCTACTTGTGTTGATCTCCCAATACCACATTGACTTATACCTTTCGTTTGTAGTCTCGGTCGGAAGAAACGGAAGTTCTGAACTCAAGATTGTCTCTGTAAATCTGAAAGGACATATCGAGAATAATAATATCAACCGTCAATTCTCAATTCAATACTGAATCTGATCAATCTGAATTTAATTCAAAATCAACGGCATAACGGTACAATCTCAATATCCCCGTCAACTTAGATAGCAATAGATATCAATTACAATTCATAACCAATATCCAATATAATCCATAATCCAACCATAATCCAAATTTGTCCAATACCACTCAATATAATCTGAAAAATCATAACAAATCCGTAATCAATCTGTCTCTTAATCTGACTTCGATTTTATGATGTCTAACATGTCAAGAACATCATATATGAATTTTATTCAATTCTTACAATAGCATAATTTCAACACATCAAAACGTAACAAAACTTACGTCCAGTTGTAGCCCACGTCGATTAGAACATAGTACCGAACTCGGATTCAAAATCTAACGGGCGAATCGAAATATAAAGGCTTACAGGATTTCTTGCAAGTTCTCTGGAGCTTTCCTCGGCCTTCTCCCGTTTTCCTTTGCTGAATGATGAAGGAATTTGAAATTTATACCTCATACGTGGCTAGGACACTTGTCTTTCATGCATATTAGGCGGTGCTCGGGCGGTCACAATCTATCGCTCGGGCGCGGAATCTTCTACCCGAGTACTCAAGTTGTGACATACTGGCGCTCGGACGGTCTTATTCTACCGCTCGGGCGCCACACGTTCTGTCCGAGAACTTTGCTTGTTATCCACTGGCGCTCGGGCGGTCAAAAACTACCGTTCGGGCGCCAAACGTTCTGTCAAAAGGCAAAGCTGGTGGTGCACTGGCGCTCGGGCGGTCCTTTTCTAACGCACGGGCGCCACAGGTTATGTCCAACTTCTTGGCTTGTATTGCAACGACGCCCGGCTACCCCACTCGAGCTCCTACAACCTCAATATTGTTATTTAATCCACTTCTGATTACAGTAATTAAATCTCGGGCATTACATTTCTCCCCCCGAAAGATACGATTTCGTCCCCAAAATCACAGGCAATCAAATCATATCAGAAAGAAATGTATAACAGAAGCTAAATAGGAAACTCACATCATCGAAATAACTCTGGGAATCTCTGCCTCATATCTGGCTCAGTCTCCCAGGTAGCTTCTTCGATGCCATGACGACTCCACTGAACTTTAACAAGTGGAATAGTCTTCGTTATGAGCTGCTTTTCTTTACGATCGAGAATTTGTATTGGCTTTTCGAAGTAACTCAGTGTCTCGTCAAGCTCGGCCTCATCTGGATGAATAATATCTGAAGTATCAGAAATATACTTCCGCAGCATAGATACATGGAAAACATCATGTATTCCAGATAGAGAAGGCTGTAATGCGAGTCGATAGGCACGATCTCCTATCTTCTCGAGAATTTCATAGGCCCAACATAACGTGGAGACAACTTCCCTTTCTTGCCAAATCTGACAACTCCTCTGAAAGGTGAAATCTTCAAGAATACTCGGTTTCCAGCCTCAAATACCAATGGTCTTCTTCGAACATTGGCATATTTGGCTTGTCTATCTTGAGCTGTCTTCATTTTCTTCTGAATCAGCTTCACTTTTTCAGTCATATCTCTGATCATATCGGGTCCAATCTCAGGTACCTCAGAGATATCATCCCAATACAGAGGGGATCTGCACTTCTTTCCGTACAATTCTTCAAACGGTGCCATCTCAATACTCGTCTGATAGCTGTTGTTGTACGAAAACTCACAAAATGGCAATGAATCTTGCCAACTAGTGCTAAAGTCAAGCACTACAGCTCTCAGCATATCCTCCAGTGTCTGAATAGCCCGCTCTGACTGTCCGTCAGTCTGTGGATGATATGCGGTACTCAGATGCAACTTTGTACCAAGAGCCTACTGTAAACTCTGCCAAAAGTGCGAGGTAAACCGAGGATCACGGTCTGATACAATCGACTTCGGCACTCCGTGCAATCTGACTACTTCCTTCACATAACTTTCGGCCATCTGGTCATATCTGTACGTCATCTTGTATGGAATAAAACATGCAGATTTGGTCAATCGATCAATCACAACCCAAATCGCATCACAACCTCGGGAGGATCTCGGTAACTGCGTCACAAAATCCATGGAAATGTGATCCCATTTCCATTCAGGTATGGACAAACTCTGTAACAGACCTCCTGGTTTCTTTCTTTCGGCTTTCACCTGTTGGCAATTCAGACATTTGGATACAAATTCAGCAATATCAGCTTTCATCTTTTTCCACCAAAACTGTCTTTTCAAATCATTATACATCTTTCTGCCACCAGGATGAATACTGAATCGACTACTGTGCGCTTCGGACAATATCTGTCTTTTCAAATCAGAAACATCTGGCACAACAAGACGATTATTCACATACAAAACGCTGTCACGAACCTGATATTCTGATTGATGTCCAGCGATGACCAGAGAAATCGAATTCTGAATGTTGTGATCAACTTTCTGTGCTTCTTTGATTTTGAACATCAATTCGGGCTTCCCTCACGGGCTTTCCATAGGCGTCGTATGGGTTACTCATAGAACTCTCCAGCCCATGCACTGGAGTCTGTGCCTTCCCAGGATCGAACCTAAGACCACATGGATATATAGGTACTTAGCACAGTAGCTCAATTGGTACCAGGACTCTTGATATCAATGTACTTATCCTATAGGTCATGGGATCGAGTTCTGGGGAGGCGAAAGAAACCCCTTGGTAGGGAGGGGGATATCCTATGAGTAACCCGTACGACGCCTATGGAAAGCCCGTGAGGAAAAAGGCCCCTTTGAGGGAGCCCAAGATCGGGATAACCTTGGGTCGATCGGGGCAGTGGGCCGTATGGGCGGTCCACTGGGCCTGTAATGGGTCGTTACACAACATATATCAACAAGTCAAATCCTCAACTCATAAACAGCACAATATACTCATTATTATCTTAAAATCTACATATCTCAACTCAATACATGCTAAAAACTTTACAAATTGCATTACATCTGTTCTTCAATCCGGTTGTGAATATACGTTCACAATAATCATAAGAACACATAATCTCAATCATATCAAATTTCCCCAACATCTAAACTTCACTTCAGGTAGGAAATAAACAAGACTTACATCCTTACGAAGATATTGAAGAGAGGAGCACAAATCTAGTCTCGGATCGCAACTTGGTTAAACGGATTTGTCACAACCAAGTGTTGAAGAAAAGAGGAAAAGCTTGGAGCTCTCGTTGCTGGTCTGCTGAATGAAGAAGAAATGAATCAGCACTAAGTATATATATATAT
>NC_133306.1:12972298-12982228 GCF_012295235.1 Primulina huaijiensis
ATACAAGTTTCAAATACTTCCTTAAAATCCTCATCTAGTACATGTAATTCTTTCACATGCTCAAACCCCAAAATTTTAAACTCCAAGGCAGAAATTAGTACGTACCACCGTGATAGTGCGTCGGCCACTACATTTTCTTTACCTTGTTTGTAATTGATGATGTATGGGAACGTTTCAATGAATGCCACCCACTTAGCATCCCGCTTGTTCAGCTTTTGTTGCCCCTTAAGGTGCTTAAGGGATTCATGATCCGTATGAATCACAAACTCATTAGGCCTTAAGTAGTGCTGCCACGTCTCTAGAGTCCTCACAAGAGCGTAGAACTCCTTATCATACGTGGGATAGTTCAGGGCAGCTCCATTGAGTTTCTCGCTAAAGTACGCCACCGATCGACCTCCTTGCACCAAGACTCCACCAATACCTACACCTGAAGCATCACATTCAATTTCAAAGGTATTAGCAAAATCAGGTAAAATAAGTAAATGAGCATTAATTAACTTTTGCTTAATAAGATTAAAAGACTTCTCTTGCTCCTCGCCCCAATGGAATGGAACGTTCTTCTTGATCACCGCCGTCATTGGTGCTGCTAGTGTGCTAAAATCTTTTACAAACCTCCTATAGAAGCTTGCAAGACCATGAAAACTCCGAACTTGACCAACAGTAGTAGGCGTTGGCCAATCTCGAATGGCACTTACCTTGTCTTCATCAACTTGTATACCATGTGAACTTACCACAAAACCCAGGAAGACAAGTTTGCTCGTACAAAAATCACATTTCTTTAATCTAGGATATCATCAAAATAAACCACAACAAACTTTCCTATGTGTGCACGCAAAACATGATTCATTAACCTCATAAAGGTGCTAGGAGCGTTAGTTAAGCCAAAAGGCATAACCAACCACTCATATAACCCGTATTTGGTTTTAAAAGCAGTTTTACACTCATTACCTTCCCTCATCCTAATTTGGTGATAACCACTCTTCAAGTCAATTTTACTAAAGACACATGCACCATGCAATTCATCTAACATATCAACTAGTCTAGGTATAGGATGCCTATACTTAATGGTTATGTTATTGATTGCCCTACGATCTACACACATACGCCATGATCCATCCTTCTTAGGAACTAGCAAAACAGGTACAGCACAAGGAGACATGGACTCACGCACAAAACCCCTATCTAAGAACTCACTTACCTGCCGTTGAAGCTCCTTGGTCTCCTCCGGGTTGCTCCTATAAGCTAGACGATTTGGCAATGCACTCCCAGGCACGAAATCGATTTGGTGCTCTATTCCCTTCAATGGTGGTAAGCCTAGAGGTGACTCTTCCTGAAATACATCTTCAAATTCCTGCAAAAGTGAAACAACAATGCTCGGAAGGGTCTTGGCTATATCACTTGTGTTAAAGAGGATCTCTTTATAACGAATCAACACAAGTGGTTCATGTGTGTGCATCAATTGCTTCAACTCACTTTTTTGGGCCATATATGATTTCTTTTTGGCCTCTTTCCTCTCATTTTCTTTCCTCTCATTTTTCTTTTGTATGGCCGTCTCACTCTTTTGATCACTCTTTTTTTCAGCCATTTCATTTTTATTCGCAAAGGCAATCTCACTTTTTAGTTCACTTTTTTTTTCGGCCTCATCTCTCTTATTTTTTTTCAAATGGTCCTTCAACACTTGCTTTGAGGACAAAGGAAGTAATACAATGGTTTCTTTCTTCAATACAAAGGAGTACCTATTCTTGAACCCATCATGTGTCACCCTCCTATCATATTGCCAAGGTCTACCCAACAAGATATGACATGCATGCATGGGTACCACATCACACAAGATCTCATCCACATACTTCCCAATAGCAAAAGGCACTAGCACTTGTTTTGTAACCTTCACCTCCGCACAATCATTCAACAATTGAAGCCTATATGGTTGAGGATGCTTTAATGTAGGTAAACCCAATTTTTCTACCATCTCAACACTTGCTACATTAGTACAACTTCCCCCATCTATGATGAGATTGCAAACCTTTTGATTTACAAAACACCTAGTATGGAACAAGTTTTCTCGTTGGTTAGTCTCCTCCTCCTTGACTTGGGTACTCATGATTCGCCTAGTCACTAGTGCTTCACCTACAACCGCCTCATAACCCTCGTCAGGATCCTCTAATGCAGGCATCTCATCATCCTCATCCCCCTCACTATGAGATTCATACTCACCATAGTCATTTAAAATCATTACCCTTTTATTAGGACATTCACTACAAATATGACCTAACCCTTGACACCTAAAACATTTAACATCTCTAGATCGATTAGAAGGAGTTTCAGATTTACCTTGCACTCCTTGTTTAGGCGCCTCTTGTTTGGTCTCAACCTTGGGCTTAATTACCACCTTATTCTCCTCACGCTTCACCACATTTGATCGCCACGAAGATGATGAACCCCCGGTTTGATAGGTGCGGCCAACTCCTCGCCTCTTGAGTAGTTGCTCCACTTTTATGGCCATTTGCACCATATCTTCTAGATCAAAGTAGTGCCTAAGCTCCACTTGATCTTGAATTTTCCTATTTAAACCACAAAGAAAACGAGCCATGGTCGCCTCACTATCCTCCTCAATATTGGCCCTAATCATGACCACTTCCATCTCCTTATAGTAGTCTTCAACACTCTTTACCCCTTGGCTCAAAGTTTGTAGCCTCTTAAACATCTCCATATAGTAGTGATTGGGCATAAACCTCTTCCTCATGACCCTCTTCATCTCATCCCAAGTTTCAATGGGTCCCTCACTATACCTCCTCCTAGTGGTCACTAGTTGATCCCACCAAATGAGAGCATAGTCTAGAAATTCAACCACCGCCAACCTAACCTTCTTTGGTTCGGAGTAGTGGTGCCTTCAAAAACAAACTCTACCCTCTTTTCCCCTTCTAAGTATGCCTCCGGGTCAGACTTCCCATGGAACGATGGAATTTTCATCTTAATGCTACCCATGTTGCCATCTTCCCTATTCCCATCATATCTACCCCGTATGGCTTCTCTTCTACCTCTACCAAATCCTCTACCTCTTCCATTCCTACCCCAATTCTCATTTTAGCTCTCCTCATCCATTCCCAAATCATACTCTTCCTCTTCTTCTTTCCTACCCAAATCTTTAGGCTTAAATTTATCTCCACTAGTACTAACTTCAAGCCTATCCAACCGCTCATGTAATGGCTCCAACTCCTACCTTCATCATCCTACTAAAATGCCCAAACAACGCCTCTATTTGAACTTTAGACAACCCCGGGTTCAAACTATCTCCTACCTCCCTCTCCATTTAAATTTTTAGATTTGTACCTGCAAGAAAACGTTAGTAGAAAACAAAATATTCCTCACCCAAATGCTCACGGTCACTTAAAAGAAAGTTCGCTAGTCTCTCTTCTCTTAATTTTTATTTTGCACACAACAAATACTCACTAGTCACTCCAAAAAAATTGCACTCTCGCTCAAGTAATTTCACTCAAATTTGATAGTATTCTCGAAAGTTGCTCAATCTTTGTATTTGTATATCAAACAATCAAGTTCAACTTGTGAACAATTGTGATCGACTCACTTCGACTGCGTAGACAAGCAATTTGAAGGTAAATATTTTTTTTTGATTGTGTGAGGCACTAGTATATGACTTACAAAAAAGAATAGAACAAAATACCAAAAAGAAATAATGGTGAATTTTCGGAATTTTTGTTTTTTTTACTTAAAGACTTAGTAAAACTCGAAAATACCAACAAAAGTTTCACCAAAATTTCAGAAACTGAAGAAGAACGATATACCAAAAAAAAATTAGATCTGAAAAAGGAACAATAGGGTGACATATCTGATAATAGAACGAGATAATAACGTGATAAACTCACTTGAATTCAATGAACCTAAGCTCTGATACCAAATGATATGAATCCACGGGCGTAAGAAAAGCAAATGAATCGCGCCCTCAATTCAATAACGAACAAGGAATTCGTGTTGTTGTCCCGATCTTTTGAATCGAGTGTGTGCGTGATTTTCACCTCTAAACTATGATAATTTTAGCAACGAATAATCACAATGAAATAATCGAAAACGCGAACGAACCTTCAAAGAACAAGTCTATGACAATCCGCACAAGAACGATCGACAAACGCCACAAAGTTAAAAACTTTGATAAGTTTGATTTGAAGAACAAAGCAAGAGCCTAGAAAAAAAGTTGAGAGAAAAACACTAAAACTTTGATAAAATATCAATAATGATCTCAATTGTGTCAAAATTTCGTCCATAATATGTTTACTTATCCAAAAGATAACAATATCTAGTTGCCAAAATAATTAAAAGTCTAAAGAAGGAAAAAATTCTCGCCCAAACGTAACGGACACGGACCCCATGTAGTGGTCCGGAAGGGGGTCCGTGTAGGCACTGGAATTCTCCATCTCAGATGTATCAGACACGGACCCCGTGTACAGGTCCGTGTACACACTGGATTTCTTCATTCTTGGTTGTAATGGACACGGACCCCGTGTACAGGTCCGTGCTGGGGTTCGTGTAGCCTTGGTCCATCAAAAGAGACTTCAATACTGTTCATTTGGCCTCCAAACGTACTCCCATGCATCACGACCCCTTCTTGCTTGCTCATGACTCCCTGCAGTGCCTCCTTGAACTTCTTCAGTCTTACTCTCGTGATTGGTTCCTTCGACAACTCCAAAGGATCCCATGCTTTCCTTGGAACTCGACCACCTGTTTCTGCATCATTGGGGATGATAGTGTTAGAGTAGGTGCACGTCGAGCCAAGTGTTGGCCGAGTGTTCACAATGAAACTCTATGTATAAACAGTCTTTATTTTAATAATATTTGAAATTATTGTTTTGGCACATCTTTATCTGTATACCCATGCTAGTTGCATAGATAAAGCCCTTGAATATACAAATAGTAGAAAGAATATGAGATGCTCATATGATGAGTATCATGAAACTCATATTTGGAATACTGTATATTCTAAACGGTTCCTAGTCGATTCAGCCGCCGCTAAGAAGGATATAGGCCGCTCGAGCTTGAGACTAGTATCTGCGATGTGAGTACCATGTTTCATTGGTAGGGGACATTGTGATGTCCGAGCATGCAGATAGGTGCTCCTGGTAGAGTGCACTGAACAACCCTCCATTAAAGGACTTTCCAAGTGGTTCTCACTTATCGAGTGGAAAAGTCCTAGTTTATGGTTGTACACCATTAGTCCTTATGACCCGGGACAACATTGAGACTCTATGTGCTAGAATTACACTTTGACTTGTTTACCGACTCTCATGGGGTCATCAGGTGGCAAGGTTGGGTGTTCTGTCGAAACATATAGGAGTCGATGCATTGTAGTCGGGGATTCACCGCTTACCTACGGGTATGGATATCCTATGTGTTTTTCATGTATATGTAGTTTGAAATCTCTGATCAGAGTATGGTGGTAATTATGAAAGGGGTTTCATAGATTACACCATCGATGCAACTACGACATGACACATAGTATCGATTCATTGACAACTCTCGATAAACCAATGGTTGTCGAATCGGTCGGGATATATGAGATGAAGGGACCGTACTGTACGCTAACCATAATTGAATGGTTCTTGCAGGCACTATCATTTGATACCTAGGGAATCATGTAAGCGATGCTGCTAGACGTTTAACATGATTGGTTGGGTACTATCAGACTTGAGTTCTGACGTTCTTATTATCAAGGAGTTGATAAGTAAGAATGGAGCAATTGGGGTATGCTCGAATAAGGACATGTTTAGTCCGAATCACATGGAGATGTGAACCCGCGGCTAGTTGTATCAATGAACCATTGAGGGCCACACAAGTACTAGCTTTCTAGATCCCGATGAGAAGTAAAATAGTTCAATGTGTTGAACGGCTTATAAATGAGTTTATAAGCGTAAAGAAAATGGAAGTATGACTTCTATGAGAGAAATGTAAATTTTAATTTATGGAAGTGTTCCTAAATTAAAATTTGGCCAAGTAAATAATGTATTTGAAAATTGTGATTTTCATAAACATTATTATGGACTAAATTAAATTAATTCAAGTGTTGAATTAATTAAACACTAGTGGACCTAGTAGAGTCCAAATAATTAAATTAATTCAAGTGTTGGATTAATTAAATCATATTGAGTCTTGTAGAGCTCAATTAAAATAATTATTTAACTAGTGGGACTTGGGTAAATTCAAGTAATGTTTAATTAGTCTCAAATATGTTTGAGATAATTAAATTTAGTCCATGGTTTTTAATTTGATTAAAAACCATATAATATACATGCATGGGAGGTGAAAGGTTGGGAGACTACTTTTTGTGTTTTCAAGGCATGGCATGCAACTTTTGTTTTTGCTTTTCTCACAACCAAGACAAGAAAATTAAGACACACTCCTTCCCTCCCACTCTCCACCTTGGCCGAAATTTTCAATTTTTCTCTCCAAGTTTTTCTCTCATTTTTCTTCTTCAAGTGTTGAGGAAGAAATATTCTTCTCATTGAAAAATCTTCTTGTTTTTCTAGTGCAAAACAAGAAGGGATTTACCTAGCAAGTGGTGGGCCTAATTTTGAAGGTTGGAAGCTTGTAGATTAGTCATCCTTTGAAGAGCTAAGGTGTTTACACCTTAGTTGGAGCCATACATCAATCCTTGTGATTGATAGGTACATTTCTTAACACACTATGAATGTCATTTTATGTTTATTGTATTTGCTACACAAGAATGTTGGTGGCCGAAAATTTTATGCTAAAATCAAAATTTTTGTGCTTCCGTTGCGCTTCCGGTCACCGTAACCGATCCCCTTTCAAGTGGTATCAGAGCTATGGTTACGATTTTGTGTAGCATTTGCAAGATATTATATTGAGATTGATTTCTAACCGCATGAGTGTAATTTTTGCAACCAAAACCGAGGCATTTTGTGGGGTGTTTCGGGCAGCATGTTGCTGCCCGTTTCGGGCAGCTCGGGCTGCCCATAGTGCTGCCCGTTTCGGGAAGCAAGGGCAGCCCGAGGGGCTGCCCGAACAGCCCCTTTATATTTAAAAAAAAAAAAAAAAATTTTTGGCATGTTGGCCGGAATCCGGCGACGGAGCTCCGGCGACGGCGATGACGACTAGGGTTTTCAAAATGTGTTTTGAAATATCAAAGTGTCACGGGCCTTGAGTTGTTGGACCATTGGATGGCTAACACATTTGTGAAATTTTAAATGGGCCAAAATGTTTTTGGTGAAAAATGAATTTTTGGGCCCTTAAGTTTAAATTTACAAAAGTTGCAAATATTTTCTCATGAAATAAATAATTTAAGTTGGACTTTAATTATTTATAGTAAATGGTGATTTACAAGAAATTCGGTTATAAATAAATTAATTTGAAAGTAGACAAAGGTGTTTGTATACTTTGTTAATTTAGTTTATAATCGTGGCGGTTAGTGATTGGATCAAGATATATAATATTGGATCAATTAATTATTGTGATAATTAATTGATGGTGTATGATATGTGATATTATGCATGAAGGATGATCAAAAGCCCAAGCCCAATTTGCTAGGTGTATGCTAGGATATTTTGTGTTGAATGATTGTAATAATTATCAAATTTATAAAGTGGGCTTGGTTTATGGCCCGTTCCCACCCCATGAGATGTATCCCTATTTGCCATGGATATTTATTTGTAAATATTAGTATAGTGGATGATCAAGATTGGAAGATGGTGGCCATGATGATTATGAAGATCGAAGACATGTAAATATTGGAAGCTAATGTAATAGTTGCATTTGCATCCCGTGCATTTCCCTAGGATTGGACCTAGGCCCGTGTTTAGCTCACACGGGCCATTAGTGTTGGGGCGATTGATCATCCTTATTTTGTTTACTGTTTATAATATATGCATGATATGTTATAAATAATGAGTATGTGCGTTATTATTATGATAATAACAAAGTTGCATGAATCCGGCAAACATACGATCAAACATGGCGAGCTTTTAAATAAAATTAATGATGAGACCTTTCAAAATTAAAAACCCTCATTTTGAATAAGATTCAAAATTAATATCAAGCCCGAAAAGGGGAATTATAAATTTGTTTATAATTTCCATGTCTTCCATCGACAATGGGTGCATGATGAACGCTACCCGTGCTCGGGGCTCGGCTCATATTATTGGGGGGGCCTTGGGTGCCGGAAAGCTGTGACATCCATTGACATGGTGATGTGAACTACGTGGAACTCCCATGATTTCGGCTCATATTATTGAGGGAACTCATGGCGACCGTCCATTAAGGTTCAATATCGATGGGTTAGGCTTGACACGTGAAGATGAACGACGTCATATTATTGGGTCCTAATCAAACGTGAGACAAAAGTTTACGTTAAGGGTTGCATGGAGATGCAATTGGAAACTACCTTTTAGGAATTGTGATTGGCTGATATTATTCGGGATCATAATTCGCTAATTGGACCTTACGTACCTACTGAGGAAATGAGTTTCCCGTTTTCACTAGAGGGTAGTGAAAGATGTCAAAACAGTGGGAGCGAAAATTTATAAAGTAAAAGTCCAAACTTTATATCTTACTAAATATTTTAAAATAGTCATTAACATTTATCTGTTTTACTTTTCAGTACAAAACTTTGACAATGTCTTCGATACGCAACCCGCTATCCGCTATTCTCGAAAAACATGTGTTAACCGGACCTAACTATCTCACTTGGCTAAGAAATCTGAAAATCGTCCTAAACTCGGAAAGGATTGCATATACACTGACTGAGTCGCCCCCTGCTGAGGCCCCGACTGACTGCACTCCCGAGGAATTGCAGACCTACAAGGAATGGTGTGACCATGACTTGAAGGCGAAGTGTTATATGCAGGCTTCTATGAACGATGAGCTGCAGAGGCGTTTCGAGGATGCAAAGAATGCTGCTGACATTCATTTGCACCTCAAGGAGCTCTTTGGTGAGCAAACTCGGCCTCTTAGGCATGCTACCGTCAAGGAGCTAATCACTTTGCGCATGCGAGATGGGGCTTCGGTCCATGAGCATGGCCTAAAGCTGATTGGGCTCGTGGATAAGCTTGTGGGCATGGATCTTGCATTGCCATCGGAGCTGACCACCGACGTGTTGCTTTTGTCGCTGCCTAGCTCGTTTGATCCTTTTGTGGTGAACTTCAACATGAACAAGATGGAGCCGACCCTTGAGGAGTTGGTGAACATGCTTGTGACTTTTGAGTCCACTATCAAGAAAGAGAAGCCGGTTCTTTTTGTGGGCTCTTCATCTGGTACGAAGACCGGTCCACCTGGGAAGGGAAAGAAGCGTTCTTTCCAACGTCCCAAGAAGAACGTGCCCTTGAAGAGGCAGTCTCCGAGTCCCGCTGTGGCAGCCACACCAGTGAAGGCTGACAAGACTGTTGACATCTGTCATCACTGCAAGAAGCCTGGACATTGGAGGCGTAACTGCAGGGAATATCTTGCCCAGAAGGGTTCTGGAAAAGGTATGTTTTATATTGAAGTAAATATCTCAATTAACTCTACTTCTTGGGTATTGGATACCGGCTGCGGCTCACATCTCTGTAATGATTTGCAGGTGATGGGAAGAAGTAGGAGGCTCAGAGAGGGTGAGACCTTCTTGAGGATGGGCAATGGTGCAAGGGTTGCTGCCAAGGCTATAGGAGATGTTTACTTGCTTTTGAACAATGATTTTAAGTTTATTTTGAGAGACGTTTTGTTTGTACCGGAGTTGGTGAAAAACATTATTTCCATTTCTATGCTAGATAAAGATGGATATTCTTGTTTATTTAGCAAAGGTGTTTGCAACATTTACAAGAATGAATGTTTAATTGGTACTGGAGAACTTGAAAACGATCTCTACACCTTAAAATTGAAAGATATTCCACTAAACAATGTCCAAGCAATAACAACAACAAACAAGCGCAA
>NC_133306.1:12986517-13003644 GCF_012295235.1 Primulina huaijiensis
TTTTGAAGGAGGAGGAAGCTTGTAGATCTTCATCCATTCAAGAGCCAAGTTGTTTACAACTTGGTTGGTGCCATTCATCAACCTCAAGAGGTTGATAGGTATAATTTTTCTAAACACACTATGTATGACATTTTGTTGTTTTTGTATTTGCTACACCAAGATATGGAGGTGGCCGAAATTTTTACATAAAAATTTGATTTTTAAACTTCCGTTGCGCTTCCGGTCACCGTAACCGATCCCCTTTCAGATAGTTGTGATTGATGTATTGGATAAAATGGTTATTTAAGGTTATTATTTGGGTGTTGTTGATTAGTTATTGGGTTTATTGTTGTAGGATCAACGCCAAGGTTTAGGAAACCAATTGCTCCAAGTGTTATAAGTAGAATCATTTCTTAAATGCATCACATGATCCTATATGTATGTGTTTTGATGATTTTATGATGTTAACTCCTTTCAAATTCCATTTATGATATATATATTTAAATATGTATATATGGTAGTGCAATTATATGCATTTTTCAATGAAAGGAGTTAAACTTTAAATGATGCCTCTAAGGTGTTCGATGAAATGCCTAAATGAAGTTTTACGTGATTGAATGATTGGATTGATAGTGATAGTGGCGGTGTTGCCTCTGGCAATTCTAAATCCGCAATGTAATTGGTCAATTAAAGATGAAAACATGTACTCTCTTACAAGATACATTTTATGCAAAGGTACATGTCCCTCTTATCAGATTCGTTTTTACGAAGAGGGTTAGCAAGAATGAACTATCTTATAAGATCTATCAATTCTTCAGTTAATCAATGAAAAAGAATATCATCCCTATGTAATGTTTTATTATGATTCTTGACGGATGATATTATTGATATTTCGACGTTTATGAAATGTAAAGGATCATATTTTCAACAAAATGAAACTGAGGCTACCTACATTTTATGTTTTACAATAAAATGATATATATTTATCTTGTTAGTATTGATTCCATTTGCTAAATTTTATACTCATTCCAGTTATGTTCATGTGATGCAAGAACAGGTAAGAAAGACTGATCATCCCTGAGTTGTCGAAGCGAGAGAAGTGAAATGCCAAACGTTGGAGATTTTGATTGGATGAAATTTTTGATAAGTTAAGCTTTTGGTTAATTTGGGAAACATTGATAATCTTGTGTTGGTCTTTGAAATTATTAATATGTGTAGATACTATATTATTTTGTATCTGATGTGTATGAAAATATTTTGCATGTGTTTATGTGTTGCTTGAGGGTGGTGGTATGTCCTATTTGAGGGGAGATGCTGCCCAAATTTTTTTAAAATTACACATTTTCTCCAAATTATGTTTAAAACTTCCGCACTGATTATGTATTTTAGTCACGAATGTTACAGTTTTCCACCTTCATTAAAGTAAATTATTATATTTATTTCTCGATTTTACAGATAGAAAGAAATGTTCATGCTCGAAGATCAATCGGACCAAACATTCCTTTCTTTATATAATATATTTCTATTTTTTCGTGCCCTTGTTTCCCGAATGTAGCTACCTCTTTTACTCTTAGCAGTAGGTAGTAGCTATCAGTTCCACCCGATGCGATTGTCCGGGACATATTTTATTTAGCAAAGTGTGTATACTACTAAAGAAAAGGGTTAGGAGTATGTAGTTGAGGTCTAGGCCAGTCCTTTTCTTTTGCTCTTACTTCTGTAAGTCTTTTTTCTGTTGATGCAGTAGAAATTGTCTAATCAAACTACGTATTATAACATCATACAGGAATGGCTGCGAGCGAAGACTGATGATAAGTTACATCTTCTAGGTGTAACTGATAATCAGAGGGAGTAAGGGATAAGGGAATGGAATATATATATAAGTATAAAGATAATCTGATTCCCCTGTGTTAAGCATCTTGCAGCCTTCTGAAGAGCTATCGGAAAAAAAGAAGAAAGCTGCTTAAACAAAGCGTAAACGCACGAGAAAATGAAGGCTTCCTTGAATCGCCATCACCAGTCAGCATATTATAATTGCCTTGAATATGATATATCGAAAAATTAATTCAAACCAGTTTTTCACTCTAAATTAAGACAAGTTCTCTTTCAAGCGTTTAATCCTTCGCTCGCATACAAAGAAAACCCACCAGACTCAATCATCTTCCGTTTCATACGCTTCCCAAACAGCCTCCTCTCACTCTGCGTCCGAAGCTAGACACATCAGATCCATCATCCTGATACTCCTTGTCACACTCTCTTTTCCGACTCTACAATCATATGAAGTTCACTCCTTCGGATCCGCCTCACACATGAAGACCTCCAACAACGGATTCCACATTAAACGTCCTTGAAAAATGCCTCTCGCTGCTGCCCCAAAGAATAAGATAATTCTGATTCTAAATCTCTGTCCTTTGTTTCACCCTATGATGCGAACACGATTGGTCAAGTCCCAAGGAAAGCATGGGATCCTTTAGAGTTGTCAGAAGGACCAATCACGAGGGGACGTCTGAAGAGATTCAAAGAAACATTGAATGGGCTAATGAGCAAAGAAGACGGATTTACAAGCGAGGTACAGTGTGCTGAAAGGTTCGTGATGCATGGGAATCATATGAACATTATTCAAGCATCCATGCAAAGCAAAGCACAAAATTGGACAGAAGACCTCGTGCACATGAGCGAAGACAAGGCGCGCATATGCGCGAGCTCGCGTACATGAACCAAGACAGGGCGCGCATATGCGCGAGAAGTACTGGACACCGAAGATTTTAATAGAGAACTTCGCGCATATGCAAGGAACTAGGGCGGGCAAATGCGCGCGAGGGGAAATTGTGCAGCGTAAATGTGGGGACCCGGACGCTAATTCATTTCCTTAATCGTTAGTAATATCACATACACAATTAAGTAATGTGGGACATAAATTTTTTTTTTTTTTTTAATTGCGGAACGTAGTGAAATAAAACATATATACATCTCAGTATATAAAAGTACAAGTCCTGTACCACATACATTTGTTCAACTTAGGTTTAAACATCTAATATCCAGTGTCCAACCCTATCTCTAAGCCAAGTCCGGAGCGTCCACGCTATCTAGTCCAGCCTCGTTCTCTTCTTGACCCTAATCATATCCCACCTGTTGTCATGCACACATATAAACAAGACAACAGCCGGATAACTTCGGTGAGAATTATATTCTCAGTATAAACCATTTATACATGCCATCATATAATCAATGTAACAGCATATAAAAGATATTCATAACATGCATCCTAATCAAAACATGAATAAAGTATTCATCGCATGTATCATAATCCGAAACATGAATCAATATCAATAAAATTTCATATTATAAACATGTACCAAAATCAGGAACATAACTCCATGTACCATATTCAGGATTCATAAATCCATATTAATCAATGAATCACTTTCCGTGATTCTCTGACTCAGACTCGACTCAGTCCTAATCTAGGGATCCCGATCTGAGTAAGAACATACACCCACCTACACTCCCGATCGGGGTGGTGGTACGTTCTTATTCACAGACTTTGGCCCTTTCCATATCGAACATCAGTAATAGAAGCAACTCCAATTCTATCCACTTCGATATGACCAAACATCCGGTGTCTTGACCTATCCGTCACAGACTTTGGCATTTTCACCAATATCCTATCCTGTGACAATGTGCAATGTGCCAGTGACGATTCCATCACTATCCGGCACTACTGTCACAAGATTACTCATTTACAATTAGGCGTATCCGCTTATGACTCAATACATAACTCAATCATTCAAATATATCAATCTCATTTAATTGCAAATATCAATGCAATAAAGTAAAGTATGTGATTTTGGGAACCTCGAGTCAAACCTCACTCGAGTTGTGCAATCCCAACTCAACATTAATTTATACCTTTATCTTCTCCATTTGACGAAGACGAAGTCTCGAATTCAACTCTGTCCATATCCAATCTGGCAATGACAATATCGAATAGATACAATATCAGTATATAACTCAATTTAAAACCTGTTCTGATCAATACTCACAATATAATCTGTCAATATCAACGATACAACGATACAATCTCAATCACTACAGAATCTGATCAAATGTCAATCTGCTGATATTGCGACGGCATAAAAATACAATCTCAGTAATCCCGTCAATCTCAACATCACAGATATACTACCAGAACTCATAATCGATATCGGTAGAACTCAGAATCTCAACGATAATACACATCTGATATTGAATCTCAATCAATTCAACTCCAAAAATCATAACAATTACATAAACAGTCTGTTCTTTAATCTGACTTCAAATATACGATGTCTACTATATCAAAAAAACCATATATGATTCATATTTGATTCTGACAATATCATAATTTCAAATCATGTCTAAACGTAACAAAATTACGTCCAGTTGTACCCTGCGTTGATAGGAACACAGCACTGAAGTCGGATTCAAAATCGGATAGACGGATCTTCCGTAACCTTCAAATTTCTAAAAGAAAAGGCGTAAGGATTTTCACGATATTCTCTGAAACTTTTCTCGATTCCTCAACTCTGATTTCTGATAAATGAACTTATATATATCAATGCATGCTCAAGAAAACGTGGCTTCATCTTCGAAATGCACGTCTCGCGCATATACGCGACCACCGCTGGCGCATATGTGCGAGACCTTCGAGTCTCGGCGCTTGTGTTCTTGACAGCTCGCGCATATGCGCGTCCCATCCTCGCGCATATGCGCGAGACCTACGGTCTCGTGCACACACACACTCGCGCATATGCGCGCCTCCATCCGGCGCATAAGCGCCAACTCCTCTGGACTTTTTCTTTGGCTAACTGGACACCTCGCGCATATGCGCGCAATGTTCTGCCTACCTCGCGCATATGCGCCTGGCTGAGTCGCGCATATGCGCGAGGGCTCATCCTCGCACATACTTTACGTCTTTTCTTGTCTTTCCCGGTCTAATCCTTTCCGTCTATAATTACCGAGATTAATCAATAAATCATTTAAGATAAATATCAGATTACGGTAATCAAAATCTCGGGCCTTACAGTAAAGGCAGAGACATTCGCGCATATGCGCGAGCTCAGGGCACGCATATGTGCGCGGCGCAGATTATTTTCCTAAGTTAGAGTTTTCTTTATTTTGGTAACTAGATTTGGTATCTTTGATTATGTAAACATATTGGACGAATTTTGACACACATTATTCTGATTATTATTCAGTTTATACAATAATTTTGAGTTTTCTCTCAACTTTTTCAAGGCTTTAGCTTTGTTTTCAAAATCAAACTTATCAAAGTTTTAACTTTGTGGTGTTTGTCGATCGTGTCTTACGCGGATTGTCAAAGACGAGTTCTTTAAAGGTTCGATTAAGTTTCAATTTTTTATTTTGTGATTGTTCATTACTAAACCACGTAGTTTAGGGGTGAAGATCACGTAATTGCTTGAATCAAAAGATCGGGACATCGTAACAACGATCCTTGTTCGCTATTGAATTGAAGGCGCGATTCATATTTAATCGTGTTTGCATTTCTTCGTACAAGGATTCATATCACCCTATTTACTTTACGGATGTGAGACCGACTTCTCTTACAGAGCCTTTCTATTAAACTAAATGATAAAGAATAAAAGGGGACTTGGATCTTAAGTAAGGAGGATGACCTTGTTTTTATGGCTCTTTCGCATGTCTTGTGTTTCACCTTCCATCCCTCCGCATAAAAATCACACACTTTTATCTCCCCTGATCAATAAAAGAAAAATGAGAAAGGTCTTCAGCAGCTTTAGGATAAACTGGGAGAATAAGTTGGCCACGTTAATAGTCTTCGTTAAGTGAGATTCATTTGTCTCAGGTCAAAGAAGCAAGCACTCAAAACCATTGAACTTTGATTAGTTTTCCCACAGACAAGGCACCAAACTATAATAGTAGTTCAGGCTTGTTCTTTCATTCAGTGAGCCTCTTTATTAAGGGAAGAAGTTTACTACTTGTTCAATGTAGGTCCGTGAACCTTCAAAGATAGCTAGGTAAAGGTCAAAGATAACAAAGGAAAAGTTAAAGGGTTCTTTCTTGTAAAGCACTATTTCTATCATTCCTTGCCTTACAAACAAGCGTAGACCTTTTTAGCAAAAGTGGATAGGACTAATGAATAGTATCAAATCTCTCATTTGGAAACCTCTCACTGCCAGCTTGACGGCTTGACTGCATTACCTTCGTCATCTTCCCTTTGTCAACTCCTGGCAGCAATTAACAAGTAATCTCGGGTTTGTCTCGGGCAAAACATCATTTATGGATAGAAATAGGAATTAAGCCATTTGTCGAGAAGCTCTTACTGTTCAAAATACTCTCCTCAGGTCTTGTTTGGTATGGAGTGCGGTACAAAAACCATGTATGTTTCTGAGAAGACAAGCTACTAATGTGCGCTTTGACATCACAACCTTCCACGGTGTAGTCCTTTTAAGATAAGTAATAAGTCTCAAATCGAACTCACATCCACCTATGTGCTAGAGTCGGCTAGACCTAAAAGAAAGCTCCCAGTAATGATTGAGCAATTCAAGAGACTAAGGGCGAGGGGGTCCAATCATTATATTTGAAAAAGAAGCGCTATAAAGCCTATAAGAGCTGTAAATTGTTTTTCAAGGGAAAAAACCGAGCACCCTAATCCCATAATATGTGTAGCAAATACAATAAACACAAAATGACATTATAGGGTGTTTAGAATTTTACCTATCAATCTTAAAAGATTGATGTTTGGCTCCAACTAAGGTGTAAACAACTTAGCTCTTGAAGGAAGACAATCTACAAGCTTCTCCTTTGAGCACTCTTTGCTCAAAAATTAAGCCCACCACCAACTAGGTAGATACCCTCTAATTTTGCACTAGAAAAATTAGAAAATTTTTCTTTGAGAAGAATTTTCTTTCCTCAACAATTGAAGAAGAAAAATTGGAGATATAAATGCAAGGAAAATTTCGGCCATCTCACTTGGGAGGGGAAAAGAAGGCTTTTCTTGGTTGTTTAAAAAAGTTAAAGTAAGCTAGTGCATGACATGCCTTGGTGGTTGAAAAAGTAGCCTCCAACCCTTCACCTCCGATGCATGCTTTTTACTTGGACTTGTAACAATTACAAAGTCCATGGACTTTTATTTAAATATCTCTAACCTATTTGAGATAATTTAAATTTTACTTGATTTTACTCAGGCCCACTAGTTGAATAATTATTCTTTATTGAGCTCTACAAGACCCAATAATATTTAATTAATTCAACACTTGAATTAATCTAATTATTTGGACTCTACTAGGCCCACTAGTATTTAATTAATTCAACACTTGAATTAATTTAATTTAGTCCATAATAATGTTTATGAAAATCACAATTTTCAAATACATTATTTATTTGGCCGACTTTTAATTTAGGAACACTTCTGTAACGACCCATTACAGGCCCAGTGGACCACCCATACGGCCCACTGCCCCAATCGACCAAAGGCTATCCCGATCTTGGGCTCTGCTCTATGGGCCTTGGCCCATCTATGGAACTCTTCCCTCACGGGCTTTCCATAGGCGTCGTATGGGTTACTCATAGAACTCTCCAGCCCATGCACTGGAGTCTGTGCCTTCCCACTAGCTCAATTGGTACCAGGAATGTGCTAAGTACCTATATATCCATGTGGTCTTAGGTTCGATCATGGGAAGGCACAAACTCCAGTGCATGGGCTGGAGAGTTCTATGAGTAACCCATATGACGCCCATAGAAAGCCCGTGAGGGAAGAGTTCCATAGATGGGCCAAGGCCCATAGAGCAGAGCCCAAGATCGGGATAGCCTTGGGTCGATTGGGGCACTGGGCCGTATGGGCGGTCCACTGGGCCTGTCATGGGTCGTTACAATAAAAGGCTTAGCTCAATTGGTACCAGGATTGTGCTAAGTACCTATATATCCATGTGGTCTTAGGTTCGATCCTGGGAAGGCACAGACTCCAGTGCATGGGCTGGAGAGTTCTATGAGTAACCCATACGACGCCCATAGAAAGCCCGTGAGGGAAGAGTTCCATAGATGGGCCAAGGCCCATAGAGCAGAGCCCAAGATCGGGATAGCCTTGGGTCGATTGGGGCACTGGGCCGTATGGGCGGTCCACTGGGCCTGTAATGGGCCGTTACAGCTAGCTCAATTGGTACCAGAATTGTGCTAAGTACCTATATATCCATGTTGTCTCAGGTTCGATCCTGGGAAGGCACAGACTCCAGTGCATGGGCTGGAGAGTTCTATGAGTAACCCATACGACGCCCATAGAAAGCCCGTGAGGGAAGAGTTCCATAGATGGGCCAAGGTCCATAGAGCAGAGCCCAAGATCGGGATAGCCTTGGGTCGATTGGGGCACTGGGCCGTATGGGCGGTCCACTGGGCCTGTCATGGGTCGTTACAACTAGCTCAATTGATACCAGAATTATGCTAAGTACCTATATATCCATGTGGTCTTAGGTTCGATCCTGGGAAGGCACAGACTCTAGTGCATGGGCTGGAGAGTTCTATGAGTAACCCATAAGACGCCTATGGAAAGCCCGTGAGGGAAGAGTTCCATAGATGGGCCAAGGTCCATAGAGCAGAGCCCAAGATCGGGATAGCCTTGGGTCGATTGGGGCAGTGGGCCGTATGGGCGGTCCACTGGGCCTGTAATGGGTCGTTACAATAAACTCAATTTGTACCAGGATTGTGCTAAGTACCTATATATCCATGTGTTCTTAGGTTCGATCCTCGGAAGGCGCAGACTCCAGTGCATGGGCTGGAGAGTTCTATGAGTAACCCATACGACGCCTATGGAAAGCCCGTGAGGGAAGAGTTCCATAGATGGGCCAAGGTCCATAGAGCAGAGCCCAAGATCGGGATAGCCTTGGGTCGATTGGGGCAGTGGGCCGTATGGGCTATCCACTGGGCCTGTAATGGGTCGTTACAACTTCCACAAATTAAAAGTTACATTCTCCTCATAGAAGTCTTATTTCTATTTTTCTTTCCGCTTATAAACTCCTTTACAAGCCGTTCAACATATTGAACTATTTTACTTTTCAACCGGATCTACAAAGTTAGCACTTGTGTGACCCTCAATGGTTCATTGATACAACTAGCCATGGGTTCACATCTCCATGTGATTCGGAACTAAACTTGTCCTTATATGAGCTGGTGCTCCATTCTTACTTATCAACTTCTTGATAATAAGAACGTCAGAAGTCATGGTGTACAACCATAAACTAGGACGTTTCCACTCGATAAGTGAGAACCACTTGGAAAGTCCTATAGGGAGGGTTTTTCAGTGCACTCTATGAAAGGGGATCGGTTACGGTGACCGGAAGTGCAACGGAAGTTTAAAATCAAGTTTTTATGTAAAAATTTCGGCCACCTCCATATCTTGGTGTAGCAAATACAAAAACAACAAAATGTCATACATAGTGTGTTTAGAAAAATTATACCTATCAACCTCTTGAGGTTGATGAATGGCACCAACCAAGTTGTAAACAACTTGGCTCTTGAATGGATGAAGATCTACAAGCTTCCTCCTTCTTCAAAAATTAGGCCCACCACTTGCTAGGTAAATCCCTTCTTGTTTTGCACTAGAAAAACAAGAAGATTTTTCAATGAGAAGAATATTTCTTCCTCAACACTTGAAGAAGAAAAATGAGAGAAAAACTTGGAGAGAGCAAGAGCAATTTTCGGCCAAGGTAGGTTGGAATGGGGGGAAGGGAGACTTGTCTCGGACATGCAAAAAGTTGAAAGCAAAAGTTGCATGCCATGCCTTGAAAACACAAAAAGTAGTATCCCAACCTTTCACCTCCCATGCATGTATATTATATGGTTTTTAATCAAATTAAAAACCATGGACTAAATTTAATTATCTCAAACATATTTGAAACTAATTAAACATTACTTGAATTTACCCAAGTCCCACTAGTTAAATAATTATTTTAATTGAGCTCTACAACACTCAATATGATTTAATTAATCCAACACTTGAATTAATATAATTATTTGGACTCTACTAGGTCCACTAGTGTTTAATTAATTCAACACTTGAATTAATTTAATTTAGTCCATAATAATGTTTATGAAAATCACAATTTTCAAATACATTATTTACTTGGCCAAATTTTAATTTAGGAACACTTCCATAAATTAAAATTCACATTTCTCTCATAGAAGTCATACTTCCATTTTCTTTACGCTTATAAACTCATTTATAAGCCGTTCAACACATTGAACTATTTTACTTCTCATCGGGATCTAGAAAGCTAGTACTTGTGTGGCCCTCAATGGTTCATTGATACAACTAGCCGCGGGTTCACATCTCCATGTGATTCGGACTAAACATGTCCTTATTCGAGCATACCCCAATTGCTCCATTCTTACTTATCAACTCCTTGATAATAAGAACGTCAGAACTCAAGTCTGATAGTACCCAACCAATCATGTTAAACGTCTAGCAGCATCGCTTACATGATTCCCTAGGTATCAAATGATAGTGCCTGCAAGAACCATTCAATTATGGTTAGCGTACAGTACGGTCCCTTCATCTCATATATCCCGACCGATTCGACAACCATTGGTTTATCGAGAGTTGTCAATGAATCGATACTATGTGTCATGTCGTAGTTGCATCGATGGTGTAATCTATGAAACCCCTTTCATAATTACCACCATACTCTGATCAGAGATTTCAAACTACATATACATGAAAAACACATAGGATATCCATACCCGTAGGTAAGCGGTGAATCCCCGACTACAATGCATCGACTCCTATATGTTTCGACAGAACACCCAACCTTGCCACCTGATGACCCCATGAGAGTCGGTAAACAAGTCAAAGTGTAATTCTAGCACATAGAGTCTCAATGTTGTCCCGGGTCATAAGGACTAATGGTGTACAACCATAAACTAGGACTTTTCCACTCGATAAGTGAGAACCACTTGGAAAGTCCTTTAATGGAGGGTTGTTCAGTGCACTCTACCAGGAGCACCTATCTGCATGCTCGGACATCACAATGTCCCCTACCAATGAAACATGGTACTCACATCGCAGATACTAGTCTCAAGCTCGAGCGGCCTATATCCTTCTTAGCGGCGGCTGAATCGACTAGGAACCGTTTAGAATATACAGTATTCCAAATATGAGTTTCATGATACTCATCATATGAGCATCTCATATTCTTTCTACTATTTGTATATTCAAGGGCTTTATCTATGCAACTAGCATGGGTATATAGATAAAGATGTGCCAAAACAATAATTTCAAATATTATTAAAATAAAGATTGCTTATACATAGAGTTTCATTGTGAACACTCGGCCAACACTTGGCTCGACGTGCACCTACTCTAACAATCTCCCACTTGCACTAGAGCCAACTACCCATATACTTCAAACCAATTGATTCGCGATGCATCTCGAATAATGGTTCAGGTAAAGGCTTAGCTAGTGGATCAGCAACATTATCTGCGGAGCCGACTTAGTCGATAGACACTTCTCTTTCCACAATCTCTCCGAGGATGTGGTACTTTCTCAATACTTGTTTGGATTTCTGATGAGACCTTGGCTCCTTTGCCTGAGCTATGGCTCCCGTGTTTCACAAAACACCGGGATAGGAGCAACTCCATTAGGAATGACGTCCAACGCTTGGACGAAATTCCTTATCCAAACAGCCTCCTTTGCTGCATCCGATGCAGCAATGTATTCGGCCTCAGTGGTGGAATCCGCAGTACTGTCTCGCTTGGAACTCTTCCAAGAGACAGCAGCACCAATGAGCATGAATACGAACCTAGAGGTTGACTTTGAGTCATCGATATCGCTTTGGAAGCTAGAGTCGGTATAGCCTTCCAATTTCAGTTCTCCACCCCATAGACCAATAGCAACTTACTGGTCCTTCTCAATTACTTGAGGATGTCTTTCACAGTTTTCAAGTGTGGAAGACCAGGGTTCGATTGATATCTATACACTACACTTAGTGCTAAAACCACGTCAGGACGTGTAGATATCATCCCATACATGATGCTACCAATCGCAGATGCATAAGGAATGCTCGTCATCGCCGCTATCTCTGCATCAGTCTTGGGAGACATAGACATGGATAGGGACACGCCATGACACATTGGTAGATGTCCTCTCTAGGACTCATCCATCGAGAACCGCTTCACGATGGTATCATGTATGTGGACTGGGTGATACCAAGCAATCTTCTTGAACTATCTCTATAGATCTGTATTCCCAATACAAAAGATGCTTCACCCAAGTCCTGCATCGAGAACTTACTCGCTAACCATATCTTAGTTGATTGCAACATTCCTACATCATTCCCAATGAGTAGAATGTCATCAACATAAAGCACAAGGAATGTCACCACACTCCCACTGACCTTCTTTTATACACAGGGTTCCTCAGGATTCTTAGTAAAACCAAACTCTTTGATTGTATTATCGAATATGAGGTTCCAACTCCTAGATGCCTGCTTTAGACCATAAATAGATCTCTGAAGTTTGCATACCATATGCTCACTTCCGATAGATGTAAACCTTTCAGGTTGAGACATGTAAATCACTTTCTTAAAATCCCTATTAAGAAAGACTGTCTTGACATCCATCTGCCATATCTCATGGTCATACCATGCAGCCATGGCTAGCAATATCCTTATAGACTTGAACATTGCAATTGGAGAAAAGGTTTCCTCAAAGTCAACTCCTTGTCTTTGAGTATATCCTTTTGCCACCAATCGCTCCTTGAAGGTCAATACCTTCCCATCCGCCCCAAGTCCCTATGGGAACCGTTCCCTCAGGTGGATCCATAAGATCCCACACTTGGTTCGAATGCATGGAATTCATCTCAGATTCCATTGCTTCAAGCCACTTGGATGAATCGGCATCAGATAACGCTTCCTTGAAGGTCCTTGGATCACATCCATGAATAGGCTCATCATGGCCCTCTTCAAGAAGCAGACCATACCTCATAGGTGGTCTCGAGACTCTCTCGTATCTTCTAGGAGCTTGTATCTCCTCTCTTGGCTCTTCGGGTGTGGGTTCTACAATTGTGGGTGTCTCTCGAACCTCTTCGAGTTCTATCATCTCCCCTTTTCTATCCAATAGAAATTCCTTTTCCAAAAAGGTTGCATTCTTAGAAACAAACACCTTTGTTTCTTGGGGATGATAGAAACAATATCCAACTTAATTCTTTGGATATCCCACAAAGTTACATAAAATGGATCAACAATCCAATTTTATCTCCCACTACCTGCTTCACATAAGCAGGGCCCCCATATTCTAAGACAAGAATATTTGGGAGACTTACTCATCCATATCTCATATGGTGTCTGCCTTTAAATGGACATTTAGTGGAATATCTTTCAATTTTAAGTTATAGAGATCGTCTTCAAGTTCACCAGTACCAATCAAACATTCATTCTTGTAAATATTGCAAACACCTTTGCCAAATAAACAAGAATATCCATCTTTATCAACATAGAAATGGAAACAATGTTTTCTTACCAAATCAGGTACAAACAAAACATCTCTTAAAAATAACTTAAAATCATTGTTCAACAATAAGTAAACATCTCTTAAGGTCTTGGCAGCAACTCTTGCTCCATTGCCCATTCTCAAGAAGGTCTCACCTTCCTTGAGCCTCCTACTTCTTCCCATCACCTGCAACTCATTACAGAGATGTGAGCCACAGCCGGTATCTAATACCCAAGAAGTAGAGTTAATTGAAATGTTTACTTCGATAAAGAACATACCATTTCCAGAACCCTTCTGGGCAAGATATTCCCAGCAGTTACGCCTCCAATGTCCAGGCTTCTTGCAGTGATGACATTCATCAGCAGTCTTGTCAGCCTTAACTGGTGTGGCTGCCACAACGGGATTCGGAGATTGCCTCATCAAGGGCACGTTCTTCTTGGGACGTTGGAAAGAACGCTTCTTTCCCTTCCCATGTGGATCAATCTTCGTACCAGATGAAGAACCCACATAAAGAACCAGCTTCTCATTCTTGATGGTGGACTCAAAGGTCACAAGCATGTTCACCAACTCCTCAAGGGTCGGCTCCATCTTGTTCATATTGAAATTCACCACAAAAGGATCAAACGAGCTAGGCAGTGACAAGAGTAACACGTCAGTGGTCAACTCCAAAGGCAACATCAAATCCATGCCAACGAGCTTGTCCACGAGCCCAATCACTTTTAGGCCATGCTCATGGACCGAGGCCCCATCTCGCATGCGTAAAGTGATTAGCTCCTTGACGGTAGCATGCCGAAGAGGCCGTGTTTGCTCTCCAAAGAGCTCCTTGAGATGCAAATGAATGTCAGCAGCACTCTTTGCATCCTCAAAACGCCTCTGTAGCTCATCATTCATAGAAGTCAGCATATAACACCTGGCTTTCAAGTCATGGTCACACCATTCCTTGTAAGTCTGCAATTCCTCAGGAGTGCAGTCAGTCGGAGCCTCAACAGGGGGCGACTCAGTAAGTGTATATGCTATCCTTTCCGAATTCAAGACGATTTTTAGGTTTCTTAGCCAAGTGAGGTAATTAGGTCCGGTTAACATGTGTTTGTCGAGTATTGCAGATATCGGATTGCGAATCGAAGACATTGTCAATTTGTACTGAAAAGTGAAAACAGATAAATGTTGATGACTATTTCAAAATATTTAGTAAGATATAAAGTATGGACTTTTACTTTATAAATATTCGCTCCCACTGTTTTGACATCTTTCACTACCCTCTAGTGAAAACGGGAAACTCCTTTCCTCAGTAGGTACGTAAGGTCCAATTAGCGAATTATGATCCCGAATAATATCAGCCAATCACAATTCCTAAAAGGTAGTTTCCAATTGCATCTCCATGCAACCCTCTACGTAAACTTTTGTCTCACGTTTGATTAGGACCCAATAATATGACGTCGTTCATCTTCACGTGTCAAGCCTAACCCATCGATATTGAACCTTAATGGACGGTCGCCATGAGTTCCCTCAATAATATGAGCCGAAATCATGGGAGTTCCACGTAGTTCACATCACCATGTCAATGGATGTCACAGCTTTCCGGCACCCAAGGCCCCCCCAATAATATGAGCCGAGCCCCGAGCACGGGTAGCGTTCATCATGCACCCATTGTCGATGGAAGACATGGAAATTATAAACAAATTTATAATTCCCCTTTTCGGGCTTGATATTAATTTTGAATCTTATTCAAAATGAGGGTTTTTAATTTTGAAAGGTCTCATCATTAATTTTATTTAAAAGCTCGCCATGTTTGATCGTATGTTTGCCGGATTCATGCAACTTTGTTATTATCATAATAATAACGCACATACTCATTATTTATAACATATCATGCATATATTATAAACAGTAAACAAAATAAGGATGATCAATCGCCCCAACACTAATGGCCCGTGTGAGCTAAACACGGGCCTAGGTCCAATCCTAGGGAAATGCACGGGATGCAAATGCAACTATTACATTAGCTTCCAATATTTACATGTCTTCGATCTTCATAATCATCATGGCCACCATCTTCCAATCTTGATCATCCACTATACTAATATTTACAAATAAATATCCATGGCAAATAGGGATACATCTCATGGGGTGGGAACGGGCCATAAACCAAGCCCACTTTATAAATTTGATAATTATTACAATCATTCAACACAAAATATCCTAGCATACACCTAGCAAATTGGGCTTGGGCTTTTGATCATCCTTCATGCATAATATCACATATCATACACCATCAATTAATTATCACAATAATTAATTGATCCAATATTATATATCTTGATCCAATCACTAACCGCCACGATTATAAACTAAATTAACAAAGTATACAAACACCTTTGTCTACTTTCAAATTAATTTATTTATAACCGAATTTCTTGTAAATCACCATTTACTATAAATAATTAAAGTCCAACTTAAATTATTTATTTCATGAGAAAATATTTGCAACTTTTGTAAATTTAAACTTAAGGGCCCAAAAATTCATTTTTCACCAAAAACATTTTGGCCCATTTAAAATTTCACAAATGTGTTAGCCATCCAATGGTCCAACAACTCAAGGCCCGTGACACTTTGATATTTCAAAACACATTTTGAATACCCTAGTCGTCATCGCCGTCGACGGAGCTCCGTCGGGGGATTCCGGCAACAAAAAAAATTTTTTTTTTATTAAAATAGGGGCTGTTCGGGCAGCCCAAGCTGCCCGAAATGTCCCCTCACATGGCCTTGATTTTGTTGCAAATTTTCATCTCATTCGGTTAGAAATCAATCTCAACATAATACCATGTATTTGCTACACCAAAAAACGTAACCATAGCTCGGATACCACTTGAAAGGGGATCGGTTACGGTGACCGGAAGCGCAACGGAAGTTTAAAATCAATTTTTTATGTAAAAATTTCGGCCACCTCCATATCTTGGTGTAGCAAATACAAAAACAACAAAATGTCATACATAGTGTGTTTAGAAAAATTATACCCATCAACCTCTTGAGGTTGATGAATGGCACCAACCAAGTTGTAAACAACTTGGCTCTTGAATGGATGAAGATCTACAAGCTTCCTCCTCCTTCAAAAATTAGGCCCACCACTTGCTAGGTAAATCACTTCTTGTTTTGCACTAGAAAAACAAGAAGATTTTTCAATGAGAAGAATATTTCTTCCTCAACACTTGAAGAAGAAAAATGAGAGAAAAACTTGGAGAGAGCAAGAGCAATTTTCGGCCAAGGTAGGTTGGAATGGGGGGAAGGGAGACTTGTCTTGGACATGCAAAAAGTTGAAAGCAAAAGTTGCATGCCATGCCTTGAAAACACAAAAAGTAGTCTCCCAACCTTTCACCTCCCATGCATGTATATTATATGGTTTTTAATCAAATTAAAAACCATGGACTAAATTTAATTATCTCAAACATATTTGAGACTAATTAAACATTACTTGAATTTACCCAAGTCCCACTAGTTAAATAATTATTTTAATTGAGCTCTACAAGACTCAATATGATTTAATTAATCCAACACTTGAATTAATTTAATTATTTGGACTCTACTAGGTCCACTAGTGTTTAATTAATTCAACACTTGAATTAATTTAATTTAGTCCATAATAATGTTTATGAAAATCA
>NC_133306.1:13003789-13006082 GCF_012295235.1 Primulina huaijiensis
CTACTCTAACACTCTACAAGGAGCACCTATCTGCATGCTCGGACATCACAATGTCCCCTACCAATGAAACATGGTACTCACATCGCAGATACTAGTCTCAAACTCGAACGGCCTATATCCTTCTTAGCGGCGGCTGAATCGACTAGGAACTGTTTAGAATATACAGTATTCCAAATATGAGTGTCATGATACTCATCATATGATCATCTCATATTCTTTCTACTATTTGTATATTTAAGGACTTTATCTATGCAACTAGCATGGGTATACAGATAAAGATGCGCCAAAACAATAATTTCAAATATTATTAAAGTAAAGATTTTTTATACATAGAGTTTCAACATGAACCCTCGGCCAACACTTGGCTCGACGGGCACCTACTCTAACAATCTCCAACTTGCACTAGAGCTAACTACCCATATGCTTCAAACCCATTGATTCGAGATGCTTCTCGAATAATGGTGATACGATCCCGCCCACGAGATCTTTGATTTGTCCCGATCTTTGAAACAAGTAATTGATAGGTGTGATAATCGCCTCTAGATCACGCAGCCTAGCAACAATTAATCAACGATATTAACAATCGCGTTCAAGAGAACCACCTCCAAAGAACAGATCCTTGGCAACCCTCGTGATATTCGATTGACAAACGCCACAAGAGGTAAATCTCTTGATAAGTTTTATTTGATACGACGCAAAAGTTATAACGAAACTTAAGCTTGTTTTTTTTAGAGAATTCTCAAAATCAAGATTTCATAAAAGAAGAAAAATTATCAATGTTGTTGTTTTCAAACAATAAAATTCTTCTATATAGTGATAACAAATCAAAAAGATATGAAATCTACTTGCCAAGATAATAAAAACTCTAAAAAAGAAAAAAATCTGCGCCCAAATGTGTCGGACATGGACTCCGTGTAGGCCTCCGGGTAAGGGTCCGTGTATGCTCGGCCAAATTGCTCTCCGGGAAAACAATGGACACGGACCCCGTGTACAGGTCCGTGCTCGGGTCCGTGTAGGCTCGAGATTTCTCTTCCTCAAGTGTAATGGACACGGACCCCGTGTACTGGTCCGTGCAGCCTCGGTTCTTCAAAATAATGCTTTAATAATGTTCCTTTGGCCCCAACCGTACTCCCATGCATCACGAACCTTGGACATCCTTGAACCTCTTTATTCGCACGTCATGCCCGGCCAGATTCATATCATACTCCCCTTCTTCAAAAAGATTTGTCCTCAAATCTTGTCTACCTACACAAAAATGAAGAAGTTAGTAATAACAAGGATTATATTATCAACACGCTTACCTTCAAGCTCAAGTTTGTAGGTGCTATCGTTTGCTCCCTCCATCAGCACTGGAAATCTCAATATCACCGTTGTCTTTCCTATAAACGCAACAACTTTACCACATACCAAATAACAAATGACACCAAATGATAAAATATCTCTAAGTATCACAAATATAAGATTTCTCCCCTTCTTAGACCTAGTCAACACAAAAATAACATCCATACACGTGTACGACCATAGCACACAAGGAATAAGAAATACTTCAAGCAACTCATAGAAATCAAGCTCAGGTGCTCTCTCCCTATAGGCAATGCACTCTTCACTATACCATTTAACATACCTCTTCATATGCAACCAACACATATAGTCATGAATTATATCAATGATAAAGTAGCAACAGTATGCTCCACTAGCACGTAACTCATGCAATACATTTAGAGTAAACAATTTATCTTCCTTAAAATTGTATTCATTATGATCATAAAAATTCTCATGTGCAATGCATGTTTCACAATTCCACTCAATATACCTCCTCATATGAAACCATAGTAAAAATTCATGCATCCTATCAATGGCTCTAGTTACTTCATGGCTACCAATCAAACAAATATCATGTGCCTCAATATCAAACAACAACTCATGCAATGGGTGTAGGATGAAAAATTTATTCTCTTTAAACAGGTATTCATCATGAACAAAGAAATAATCATGTTCACCCTTGCACCTCTCAAAACCATCATCAAACCAACATAAATCATGCAAATAGAACACACTAAATGTACTATCCATGTAATATCTCATCTCATCACAAAAATCTAAGTCTAAGGTATACAAACCATTGTAGCAAGCAAACTCCACCAACTTAGTAAATAGTGAGACATCAAAATTCATAGTAGGTAAATGCAATTCATCCATGGTCTCAAATTCATAACAATCAAGGAATAAGGGTAAAGTTACATCCGACCCCTTAACCACCACATTTGCAAGATATTCTCTAAGTTTTGGGAAA
>NC_133306.1:13009814-13023098 GCF_012295235.1 Primulina huaijiensis
CTTTCCACGTTGCATCAGCACTGCACCAAGACCCTTCTTCGACGCATCGGTAAAAACAACAAAGTCCTCTGAACCACTGGGCAATGCAAGTACCGGAGCTGTCGTCAACTTATCTTTCAACTCCTGGAATCCTCTTTGGCATTCATTGGACCACTCAAACTTCACAGTCTTCCTCGTCAAATTGGTTAATGGAAGGGCAATTTTGGAAAAATCTGAAATAAAACGACGATAATAACCCGCCAAATCAAGAAAACTGCGTACCTCTGATACAGTGGTAGGGATAGGCCACTTCTGTATCGCCTCTATTTTCGCTAGATCAACAGCTAACCCATCCTTCGAGACAACATGGCCTAAGAAAGAAATCTGCTCTAACCAGAACTCACATTTCTTCAACTTAGCATACAACCTCTTCTCCCTCAACAATTGAAGAATGACTCTGAGGTGCTCTGCATGAAGCTCTCTGGTCTTGGAATAAATCAATATATCATCGATGAAAACAATGACAAAGCTATCCAAATACGGCTTGAACACCCGGTTCATAAGATCCATGAAGACTGAAGGAGCATTAGTCAGACCAAACAACATCACAAGAAATTCGTAATGCCCATACCTGGTCCGAAACGCCGTCTTAGGAATATCAGACTCCCTAACTTTCAACTGATAATAGCCAGATCGCAGATCAATCTTCAAAAACACTGTAGCCCCCTGCAGTTGGTCAAAAAGGTCATCAATCCGTGGCAACGGATATTTGTTCTTAATCGTCACTTTGTTGATTTCTCTGTAATCAATGCACAGCCGCAAAGACCCATCTTTCTTCTTGACGAAAAGAACCGGAGCTCCCCAAGGCAAAGAACTCGGCCGAATAAAACCTTTATCTAATAAATCTTGCAACTGCGCCTTCAATTCTTTCATCTCTGTAGGGGCCATTCTGTACGGAACCTTAGAAATAGGAACCGTTCCGGGGACTAGATCAATCACAAACTCTACATCTCTGTCCGGCGGTAAACCCGGCACATCATCCTCAAATACATCATGGAACTCTCTCACAACATCAATATCATCAATATTCAACTTCACAATTCTATCCGTATCAACAATCGAAGCCAAAAACCCATCATAACCTCTAAACAACAACTTCTTAGCCTCAAGACACGAAATAAAATGAAGGACCAGCGAAGTACCTGCACTGGCGAGCATACCTTCCTTATTTCCATCATCTGCAAATTTCACCGTCTTAGCAACGCAATCAATCACTGCACGGTAAGTTGATAGCCAATCCATGCCAAGTATAATATCAAACGCAACCATTGGAATAACAATAAAATTGGCATAAACCACTCGCCCATCGATTTGAACAGAACACACATACACAATAGACGTCGGGCACAACACATTTTCCGAAGGCAATACAACATTAAACTGGAGGGGAAGAATAGAAGGAACTAAACCCAAAGATCTCAAAAATAGTTCAGATATAAAAGAATGAGTAGCACCTGTATCAATCAATGTCATAGCTACTCTGCTTGAAATTAAGATAGTGCTAGAAATCACAGAAGAATCAGGGTTTATACCTTCTTTCGTCATGGTGAAGATGCGACCCTGCACCTTCTCTTTACTCGATCCTCACGGACAGTCCTTAGCAATATGGCCTGCAGTACCACATCGATAGCAAGTGTGAGTACCAAATCTGCACTCTCCCCTATGATGCCTACTACACTTGGGACACAACGGCTTCTCTGGATCAGATGGAACTGTCGGTGCTTTAGAACTCGGCTCTATCTTGCCTTTCCCCTTGTAACTAACTTTACCTCTTTAGCTCGAACCTTGACCTCTTTGAGCAATAGCCTGCTGCCTCACTTGTCTCTCTCTAGCAATATCCTTTTCATCTTGCTCGGCTGACAATGCTTTAGCCACAATCTCTTTAAATGTCAACTCCTTAGACATATTGATGCCCCTTCTGATTTCTGCTCGAAGTCCTCTAATAAAATGAGCACCGTTGTCTTTGTCATTGGAGGCAATATATGGGGCAAACAGACAGCCCTCCTCGAACTTCAAAATGTACTCGTCAACATTCATACTTCCTTGACGAAGCTCTAAAAATTCAGTCACTTTCCTAGCTCGAAGTGCATCTGGGAAGTATTTGTCATAGAAAAGATCCGTGAAATCTTGCCACTTTAATGCCGGAACATCAACACCTACCTTGGTAGCATTCCACCAAATACGTGCAGCTTTAACTAGCATGAATACTCCACAACCAACTTTGTCCTTGTCTTCATACTTGAGATGATCAAATATCGCCTCAAGTTCTTTGATCGACTCTACTGCCACCAAGGGATCAGTGCTTCCTGCAAACTCAGGCGGATCCATTCTCTTAAAAGCAGTAAAGATCCCATCAGTTCCAACTGCTTGAACCACTTGGCCTCTCACTTGGCCTCTACCTTGACCTCTACCTTGCAAACGGAGCAACTGCTGAATCTGTTCACTATGAACCTTGGCTTGCTCTTTCAATAATTTGCCGAACTCGTCGACAACTCTCGATGAGGTGCTATCCTCACCCTCTGAAACCTTTCTCTTGGGAGGCATTAAATCCTACAATGTGCTCACATAATACATATCAACCAATAACAATGAATAGATGAAAAGAAGACATACCTGGACTGTTGAAAGTAGACGAAGTCATATGCATTTGTCCGAAGAATGTTGCTCTGATACCACTAATTGTAACGCCCTCTTGATCGATTTCATGAAATAACAGCGGAATTTAAAATTTTCTTAAAGGAAAGAAGGATTTAAAATACATTTCAATATATAATCAAAAGTATATACATGATCAAATAAGCGTTGCAACAAAATACAAAATATCATTTTGATCATGTCCAAAAGTTCTAACAAATAGCCTTCTTCCTTCCATCTTCTATGCATATGACCTCAGCTCCAATCAAAGTCCTGGCCCGTCACTCTTATCTGCATCACATGAAATAACTGAAATGAGTATAAAACTCAGCAAGTGGAGCTTTTACATAGCAATATACATATACCATACTCTGTAAAACGTGGCTTTGAAATCATTAATACCATCTAACTCTTGAAACATGAATAATTTAGTAGAACATGAACAATAGCGATTGTATTTCTCTTTTCTCTTGTGCATTGATATCTAAATAGTATCTCTGTCTCTGTACCTATATCCCATCGATATAAATCGATACTCTGTCGAGATATAAGCCTATGGTCGTTGATCAACTAATTGCATGCAATCTCTAGCTATCTATTTATCAATCCAATAAATCATTTGAAATATCTCTTGGACATTAAAACAAACACCTTGAATGCTCTTTTCATTTGCATTCCCTTTTATACAATTAAGGCATATAAAAGCCTCTAATATACAACAAAGTGTATCCATACATAACATGAATCAAGTGGAAGAGAATAGCACATTAAAACCTTGAAATACAATACATATACTTTCATGTGAGCACAAGGAATGAATTCCACTTACAACCAATGGAAAGCTTGATTCTAATCTCTTGGTACAAAACCTACAACAATAAACCATGAATTGAATCATCAACATCTCAATAATCCAACAACAATACTCTAAAATCCATCAAACCAACACAATGAAACAAACCCAATATTTCTCCCCAACACCAAAATCCAAGAATAGTTAAACCAAAAGCTTACCTTAGCTCCTTGGACCCAAAATAAACTTGATCTCACTACAAAGACCCAACAATAAGCTTGAATCAAAGGCACCAAATGAAAGAAATGGAACCCTATCTTACCCCTTGAGTGCAGAACCGAAAAGTAGAGGACAGAAATGAGGGAAATTTGTGTCTCAACAAATTTTAAGCCTTCAAATACCCAAAACACGTTTTTTTGTACTGTGCTGGGCACTCGAGCGGTCATAAATTACCGCTCGGGCGCGGACCATACTGTCCAAGACCAAATTTTCAGAACCGGTGGCGCTCGGGTTGTCATTTCTTACCGCTCGGGCGCCGACCGCTCGGGCGCCGCTCTGCTCATAGCCGCCTAAAAGTTTGCCTCCGAAACGCCTCTTTCCATCATAATTTGAGAAAGTGGTAAACATGAAAGTTGTAGCTCTATGTCTTGGCTTGCATCTCCAATTAGCCTCATGTTATTTGAAGGTCTGAGTAAAGAGTTATGCTCAATCTCCCAACATGTGTCACTGGAGGAAGGACGACACCCACGACAAACTTCGGGGCGCTTTTGGCTTGTCTTCCACAATGATTTGAACAAAACTCAAAACATGAAAGTTACACCTCTATGTCTTCTCTAACCACTCCAATTGGCCTCATACCAATTGGCTCAATATACAAATTATCATGAATTTAATCGCAACGACACTACAGTATCACCACACATCATCTATAACCACAATACTATAAATCATAAATCTTAACTCTTAACATCAAAACTTTACTTAATCAAGGAGTCAATAAACATATTAAATCTTAAAGCGTACCGATCACCAAGCTTGGATATTATAGAAATAATCATGTTCAGCCTTGCACCTCTCAAAACCATCATCAAACCAACATAAATCATGCAAATAAAACACACTAAATGTACTATCCATGTAATATCTCATCTCATCACAAAAATCTAAGTCTAAGGTATACAAACCATTGTAGCAAGCAAACTCCACCAACTTAGTAAATAGTGAGATATCAAAATTCATAGTAGGTAAATGCAATTCATCCATGGTCTCAAATTCATAACAATCAAGGAATAAGGGTAAAGTTACATCCGACCCCTTAACCACCACATTTGCAATATATTCTCTAAGTTTTGGGAAATGATACAACAAAGAATTAAGATAAGGACGGAAGTCATACCTCATGGTTGTTGCGTTGGCAACTAACCTTACCTCACCTTGATTACTCTCGAAGTTATATGGATCATCCCATGGCTTTCCAAAATCATCAACACTTGTTCTTCTCCTCATCATGAGGGCGCCAAAGTCCTGCAAAGAAGAATTAATACTGCTCGGGATTGAACCGACTATATCATCACTAGATATATAAAGCTCATCTTTGTACAAAGGCACTTGGAGAGATTTATACAAAATTAAATCACACTCATATTCACTCTTTTGGGCCTTTATTTTATTTTCTTTTTCTTTTCTTTCTATGGCCACCTCACTCTTTTGATCATTCATTCTTTCGGCCATTTTAAATTCTTTTTCACTCTCACAATTAAATTGCAATTGATCATCAGTAATTATAATTGAAATAGGTTGATCAAGAAAGGTACATGATGAATCATAACATGCGTGTAACAAATTATTACTACTTTCTTTTTTCTCTTCTTTAGCACACACATTAGAAGCAAATTCACCATCTAAGGATTCACCCTCCACAGCACAAAATTCTATGATCAAGTCAGAAATCAGTGGAATACCAACCTCCTCAATTCACTCAACCACCACTTTAGGTTCAACATCAATGCTCACTTCAACTCCACACTCTACTGCAACCTGAGATTCACAATCAACTCTGGAATCCAGTACATTTACCTCCTCATTTGGACATTGGCTAATATCATGTTCAAACTCTAGACACCAATTACATTGAATATCATAAGTACTAACATTTGAAATTTTAGATGTACCTTGATACCCATGCTTCAAAACCAACTTCGGTCTAGTCTTGACCTTCTTCTCTTCACTCGACCTTCGTGCGGATGTCAAAAACTCCTTCCACGAGTCACTTCCCTGCCTACCCCTCGATTTGCACCTCCTATCATTACCCGATACCAGGCGTGGTGCTCCTCTCTCCTTGACTCTCCTAGCCCAATCAACTTCACGTGGATCATCCATTCCGCACTACCTATATTTCTCACGAAGGGGCTTAAACTCCTTCTCCCACATTTTATCCAACCCCCTTAACATTGTTTGAAATTGACGATCGTGAACCATTATACCTACAAGAAAAGGTTAGTATAAAACAATAAAAGAATAAAGTTTTCTCACCACAATTCTCACTAGTCACTCCAATGAAAATTCACTCGCGCTCTTTTTTTTTCTCACTAGAAAACCTCACAAATCACTCCAATGAAAATTTACTCCACTCAAATATTTTCACTCTAAGTAAGAATTCTCAAGGGTGCGCTTAAGTCTCGTGGCTTCCACGTATCAAACTTATGAGATCGATCCTGTGACGCTTGAAATTCGACTCATTTAGACCACACAAGAATAAGCAACTTTGGAAATTGAAAAAAAAAATGCGACTAAATGACAAGGACAAACTTAACGCTGAAATATAAGCGTTAAAATTCAACAAACACCCGATTCAAACATTTTTTTTCGGGTGAACAGTACCCTAAAGTAGAATCACGATGAACAGTACCGTGAACAGTAAATCCGAAACTGAACAGTACCGTGAACAGTAAATCAGCGGATGAACAGTAAGATATATGAAATTGTTGTAGGTTTTACGAGTTTTAGCATACTGATTTGAATCTTGATCCAAGTTGTGTGAGTCTATAACCATTAGAAAGCTAAGATATAATGCTACAACTTTCATGTTTTGAATTTTGTTCAAATCATTACGGAAGACGAGCCAAAAGTGGCCCGAAGTGTGTCATGTGTATCGTTGTTCTTGCACTGACACATGTTGGGAGATTGAGCATAAAGTTTTACTTAAACCTTCAAATGACAAGAGGCCAATTGGAGATGCAAGAAAACACATAGGGCTACAATTTTCATGTTGACCACTTTTGCTAATTCGGAAGTTAAAAATGAGTTTTTTTGGCAGAATGTGAGGCGCATATGCGCCAGAACTCGCGCATATGCGCCGGGTGGGATGAACGGGCCGCGCATATGCGCCCTGCGCCCGAAAAGTCGCGCATATGCGCTCAGCAGTGTATAAAAAGATAAAGATCAACTTTTCTAAGCAATTTTCCCATTCTTACCTTCTTCCTCAGCAAGAAGACGAAGCAAACCTAGAAAACTTCCTCCCAAACGCTCCCTTCTTCATTCCTTTCATCATTTTGAAGTTAGAATTAAGTTCTAAAGGTGTAAGTTTTCTTCTCTTTTGCTTGTTATACATGTAGAGGACAATAAAGGAGTGATTTTCACATATTATATACATAGTGATTGGTTTATTATGTAATTGACAGTATAGGAACGAGAAACATCCTCTCAAACCAGTGTTCATACACTTGGACAGTAAGTTGGCATGTTCTTGAAGTAATACATGAGTAATATTATGAATTTCAAATGCTTCTCATTTTTATTGCTATATGTACATTGTTAGTATGCTTATTGATGAAAATATAGCACCATATTCCGTTGTTATGTATTAAATATGAAAGAAACTCATGAATATGGAAGATGGGTGCTATGTCATGAACATGAACATGAATATGAAAGGAGAATGACTAATTTTACATGATATAGAGCTTGTTGACATCATGGGTGGTTTTAAGTCCACCAAACGTATTGGCCAATATATGTTTATGGGACGTGGGGTTGCCAAAGGTTGCTCCCTGACTTCCAACACAGTAATAGCTGTATAATAAAGCAAGCACGGTAGTACAGGTCAACAAATGAGGCTCAAGTACTAAAATGAACATGAATATATGCTATGATATGACATGGTTTAAAGATTCATTGTTGTCACGACTTGATATGTATGTTCCTTCGACTCATATTGATACGTACAAGTTCCAACTTATTGAGTATTATAAACTCGCGTAGCTCATGTATTACAGGATCAGGTGGTGAAGAGACATAGTATGTCGGTTCGCTAATGGATGCTTGTGACGTGCCTCACCTCGACAAGAACCGGGACTTATTATTGTATAGCTTCCGCATATGTATTGTAGTAAAGTTTATGTCAGGGTTTAAAACAAGTTCCATGTTATGTATGATGATACAAAGTATGTTTGTAAATGAGAATATGTTTATAAGTGTGTATAAATAGTATTGCTTGAGTTTTTTGTGTATATAAAATATAGGGACACCATGCTAAAATTTTTATAAACGGTCAAAGTGATGCCTCTTGTTTGATTTGCTTCATACTATAGTTATATGTGGGGACCCGGGCTCTAACTCGATTATCTTTTGGGATTAATTGGATCTTTGCTAGAAAATGTGGGTCAAAATTTTGCTTTTAACATTTATTCAAATGTATATAAACAAGCACAAGACATTATATAAAATACTGTCATCTTATTCAACTACAATTAACCTTCACATGTTCGGCTACAATTAACATACTAGTGTTTAGAAATTCAGTACATGTCTAGTAAGAAACCACTAGTAATCTTCTACGCCCGTAATCTCCACGCTATCTCGATCTCTCATCCTCTGCGTGACCCCGATCCTGTCCCACCTGTTGTCATGCACACATACAGACACAACATCAGCCGGATACTCCGGTGAGAACAAATCCCAGTATAAAACATGGTACACATGCATATACACAATATAAATCATGAAACATACTCTCATGAATAGAATCAATGGCACTAGGTTCCATAATCTATGCAACCAAGTCAATATCAGCATGCAATTGAAATCTAAATCATATCTTGACTCGACTCGACTCTAACTCTAGGGATCCCGGTGTGAATAAGACGTCACAGTCTGCCACCTACCCTCCCAATCGGGATGACGGTACGTCTTATTCCTAGACTTCGGTCATGTCTGTATCGAATGTCTACATTCGGAGTCAATTCTGCTCCTATGCGTCGATATCACCGAACGTCTAGCTTGGCAAGTCTGCCAATGTCTTTCCTATCTTAAATGCTTGAATATAAATCTATAAACAAAGCATCAACATATAAAAAGATAACAATCTAGTATGTGATTTTGGGAAACTCAAATCAAATCTAATTCGAGTTATATCTCCCCGAATCAACATGAATTATACCTTTCGTGTCGAACAATCTTTCGTAGCCGAAGTCTCAAGTTCAAAGTGGCCAATACAAATCTGAAATGGCAATGTATAGATGCATTCTATCAAGACACAACTCAAAGCCACTCATATACAAATCATATTCAATCTCGGTAACAATCGACGGCATAACGGCGTAATCTTTCGATACCGGTCAATCCAACATCAATAATCTTTAACCAACAACTCATAATTCTCATCATAGCAACATCTACTATACTGAAATCTGTATATACTCAAGTCAAGACATGCTGGAATTTCATATAAAATGCATACGATATCATTTCTTCGATTCGGTTGCGAATAAACGTTCTCCGATATCACAAGAACAATTAATAACAATCAAACTCTTATTTCCCCTAACATCTAAACTTCAAACCATGCTGAAATGTGAAAAAACTTACATCCTTTGATAGCTCTTAAGGAGAGGAACAAGAATCTAAACTCGGATCGAAAATCGGATGGTTGGATTCTTCAAAATCAACAATCTAATAGCAAGAACTTGGGAATTTCTTGAAGCCTCGGTTCCTTTCCTCTGCAAGTCTGAATGCAGAATGAATGGGTGAAGATATATATATATCATGCATGGCAAGGGGCAAATGGCTTATTCTTTGCTCAACACGTCTCGCGCATATGCGCGACCTCAACCGGTGCATATGCGCGAGCCCTACTGTCTCGGCACTTAACATTTTAATCTACTGGCGCATATGCGCGCCCCGTCTCGGCGCATATGCGCCCACTACTCTGGAAAACTCGCGCATATGCGCGCCTCTTGTCACGCATATGCGCGAGACCTTCGTCTCGGCACATTTTGGAATCACACAGCTCGCGCATATGCGCGCCCACCAGCCGCGCATATGCGCGAGACCTTCGGGTCTCACACATAATTCTTACACATATTCTCAACTCAACAATTCCAATCCAAATTCGACGTGCTCTATCTATAATCATATCAATGAATCAATAAATCGGCTCAGATTAACAGGATAAAAATCTCGGGCATTACATTTCTTCTCCTCTAAGATATGATTTCGTCCCCGAAATCTGAGGCAATCAATCAAAGCGGGTATAAAAGCAAGATAATCAAAACTGAATAAATACTCACATCATACAAATAGTTCTGGATATTTCTGTCTCATCTCTGATTCTGTTTCCCAAGTCGCTTCTTCAATACCGTCACGACTCCACTGAATCTTCACAAGTGGAATGGTTTTCGTTCTGAGCTGTTTCTCTTTACGATCGAGAATCTGTATCGGCTTTTCGAGGTAACTCAAAGTCTGATCTAGCTCTGCTTCTTCAGGCTGAATAACATGAGAACTATCTGGCATATATCTACGCAACATCGATACATGGAAGACGTCATGCATCCCAGATAGAGAAGGCGGAAGGGCGAGTCGATAGGCACGATCTCCTATCTTCTCGAGAATCTCGTATGGACCGATGTATCGCGGAGACAATTTCCCACGTTTGCCAAATCTGACAACGCCTCTGAAAGGAGAAATCTTCAAGAATACTTTGTCTCCCTGTTCAAATACTAACGGTCGACGTCTGATGTTCGCGTACTTTGCCTGTCTATCCTGCGCTGTCTTCATTCTCTTCTGAATGATCTTCACCTTCTCTGTTATTACACGGATCATATCTGGCCCTAAGTCTGGTACCTCGGAGATGTCATCCCAGTACAACGGAGATCTGCACTTCTTTCCGTATAATGCCTCAAACGGTGCCATCTCGATGCTAGTCTGGTAGCTGTTGTTGTACGAGAATTCACAAAGAGCTAGTGAATCTTGCCAACTAGTACCAAAATCTAGTACTACAGCTCTCAGCATATCTTCTAAAGTCTGGATAGTCCGCTCTGACTGTCCGTCTGTCTGGGGATGGTAAGCAGTACTCAAGTGTAATGTCGTACCTAAAGCCTGCTGCAAACTGTGCCAGAAATGTGAAGTGAATCGTGGATCACGATCTGATACGATCGACTTCGGCACACCATGTAATCTGACAACTTCTCGAACATATATCTCGGCCATCTGATCATATCTGTATGTCATCTTGTACGGAATGAAGCATGCGGATTTGGTCAATCTATCTATCACAACCCAAATCGCATCGCAGCCTCGGGATGATCGTGGTAACTTCGTGACGAAATCCATGGAAATGTGATCCCATTTCCATTCAGGAATAGCTAAACTCTGAAGTAACCCTCCGGGCTTCTTTCTCTCGGCCTTCACCTGTTGGCAATTTAAGCATTTCGACACAAACTCTGCAATATCTGACTTCATTTGTTTCCACCAGAACTGTGTCTTCAGATCATTGTACATCTTCCTGCCACCAGGATGAATACTGAACCGACTACAGTGCGCTTCTGACAGTATCTGTTGTTTCAATTCTGAAACATCTGGCACTACAAGACGGTTATTTACATACAAAGCATGATCACGTACCTGATACTCAGAAATATGTCCTGATCTGACCATATCAATCGACTTCTGAACACTCTGATCGTTTCTTTGTGCCTCTTTGTTGCGAACAATCAATTCTGGTTCACACTGAATAGTGGCAAGTCGCAACGGCCTACTATCTGTATCAAATGCTAATCCAGAAAAGCAACAATCTTCTATCGTATTTGAAACACCTATCGTCGACAAGGATAAGGAACATACCTTTCGACTCAAAGCATCCGCTGCTGCATTCGACTTCCCTGGATAATACTTGATCTCGCAATCAAAGTCTTTCAGTAGATCAAGCCATCTACGCTGTCTCATATTCAATTCTGACTGAGAAAACAGATATTTCAAGCTCTTGTAATCAGAGTAGATCTCAAATTTCTCGCCGTACAGATAGTGTCGCCATATCTTCAGTGAAAATACGATAGCCGCCTATTCAAGATCATGAATTGGGTATCGAGTCTCGTATGGCTTCAACTGTCTCGAAGCATAGGCAATAACATGCTGTCGCTGCATAAGAACACATCCTAACCCTCTGTGCGATGCATCACAATATACAACGAAATCACCTATACCTGAAGGTATCGTCAGGACTGGAGCACTAGTCAATCTCTTCTTCAACTCTACGAAGCTCGACTCACATGCTTCTGACCAGATAAAAGGCGCATTCTTCTGAGTCAACTGAGTGATTGGCTTCGCAATATTGGAGAAATCTTTAATAAATCGTCCATAGTAGTACCCTGCTAAACCCATGAAACTGCGTATCTCTGGCACAGAAGTCGGTCTCGGCCAACTGATCACAGCTTCCACTTTACTCGGATCAACAGAAATACCGTCTCCAGATATGATATGACCCAAGAAGACAACCTGTCTCAGCCAAAACTCAGACTTTGACAGTTTAGCATACAGTTGCTCATTTCTTAACGTCTGCAACACAATTCTCAAATGCTCAGCATGATCAGTCTCCTTACTTGAGTAAACCAAAATATCATCTATAAAAACAATCACAAACTCATCCAGATACCTCTGTAAGACACGGTTCATCAGACTCATAAACACCGCTGGCGCATTCGTTAAACCAAAAGGCATGACAATAATCTCATAATGTCCATACCTGGTACGGAATGCTGTCTTCGGTATATCAACATCTCTAACTCTCAGCTGGTGATATCCAGATCTTAGATCGATCTTGGAATAGACAGAGGATCCCTGCAACTGATCAAACAAATCGTCGATGCGAGGCAATGGGTACTTGTTCTTTACTGTTGCCTTGTTCAATTGCCGGTAATCGATACACAATCTCATCGAACCGTCTTTCTTTCACACGAATAACACTGGTGCGCCCCAAAGAGATACACTCAGTCTGATATATCCCTTGGCCAACAAATCTTCAAGTTGTTCTTTCAATTCTTTCAACTCGATCGGTGCCATTCTATAAGGAGCTCGAGAAATAGGAACCGTACCTGGTACTAGGTCGATGCTAAAATCTACCTCTCTGACTGGAGGTAATCCCGGAATCTCATCAGGGAACACATCTGTAAACTCGCAAACCACTGGCATATCTGCCAAGGTAGGACTCGATTTCAGTAGATCTACTGAATATACAAGGAACCTCTCTGCTCCTTTCTGTAACAATCTACTCATAGTCAGAGCAGATACTAAGGGAATCCGAGATCTGGAACCCTTACCGTATAATTTCCATTCGTTAGCCATCTCTGGTCTGAATCTAACAATCTTCTGGAAATAATCTACAGTGGCTCTGTACTTGGTTAACATATCGATACCGACAATACAATCAAAATCAGCTAAACCAAGCACAATGCAATCTAAATCAATCTCGTGACCCTCAAACTGTAGTATACAATGCCTAACTGAAGTCACAGATACAAGACCACTTCCCAACGGAGAAGAAATAG
>NC_133306.1:13025178-13039109 GCF_012295235.1 Primulina huaijiensis
AAATCATATCTTGACTCGACTCGACTCTAACTCTAGGGATCCCGGTGTGAATAAGACGTCACAGTCTGCCACCTACCCTCCCAATCGGGGTGACGGTACGTCTTATTCCTAGACTTCGGTCATGTCTGTATCGAATGTCTACATTCGGAGTCAATTCTGCTCCTATGCGTCGATATCACCGAACGTCTAGTTTGGCAAGTCTGCCAATGTCTTTCCTATCTTAAATGCTTGAATATAAATCTATAAACCAAGCATCAACATATAAAAAGATAACAATCTAGTATGTGATTTTTGGAAACTCAAATCAAATCTAATTCGAGTTATATCTCCCCGAATCAACATGAATTATACCTTTCGTGTCGAACAATCTTTCGTAGCCGAAGTCTCAAGTTCAAAGTGGCCAATACAAATCTGAAATGGCAATGTATAGATGCATTCTATCAAGACACAACTCAAAGCCACTCATATACAAATCATATTCAATCTCGGTAACAATCGACGGCATAACGGCGTAATCTTTCGATACCGGTCAATCCAACATCAATAATCTTTAACCAACAACTCATAATTCTCATCATAGCAACATCTACTATACTGAAATCTGTATATACTCAAGTCAAGACATGCTGGAATTTCATATAAAATGCATACGATATCATTTCTTCGATTCGGTTGCGAATAAACGTTCTCCGATATCAAAAGAACAATTAATAACAATCAAACTCTGATTTGCCCCAACATCTAAACTTCAAACCATGCTGAAATGTAAAGAAACTTACATCCTTTGATAGCTCTTAAGGAGAGGAACAAGAATCTAAACTCGGATCGAAAATCGGATGGTTGGATTCTTCAAAATCAACAATCTAATAGCAAGAACTTGGGAATTTCTTGAAGCCTCGGTTCTTTTCCTCTGCAAGTCTGAATGCAGAATGAATGGGTGAAGATATATATATCATGCATGGCAAGGGGCAAATGGCTTATTCTTTGTTCAACACGTCTCGCGCATATGCGCGACCTCAACCGGCGCATATGCGCGAGACCTACTGTCTCGGCACTTAACATTTTAATCTACTGGCGCATATGCGCGCCCCTTCTCGCGCGCATATGCGCGCCTCTTGTCACGCATATGCGCGAGACCTTCGTCTCGGCACATTTTGGAATCACACAGCTCGCGCATATGCGCGCCCACCAGCCGCGCATATGCGCGAGACCTTCGGGTCTCACACATAATTCTTGCACATATTCTCAACTCAACAATTCCAATCCAAATTCGACGTGCTCTATCTATAATCATATCAATGAATCAATAAATCGGCTCAGATTAACAGGATAAAAATCTCGGGCATTACATTATATCATTCAAACCTTATTTTGATTATGGTAATTATGCTAAGTATAGTGTAAGGGTGTGACAAATTTTATGGTATCAGAGCCAGGTTCTTCGACAGGGAAGACTCTGCGCTTCATCCATCCATGCGGAACTCGGCAAGTAAGTATCTTTTTATCCCATAGTTTATGCTAAGTTATGTGTTTCTACGTGACCTATATGTAAGTTAAGATAAAAGACCATGCCACCGAAACGTAAAGTACATGAAGGAGAGTCATCTAAGGGCAAGGCCCCAGCAGTTGAAGGTGAAGGTAGGGCACCACGACCTATAGATGATTTTGCTCAACTGCTCCAGCAAAAAGCAAAAGTCCATGGGAAGCAGATACAGCAATTACTTGAGATGCAACAGACTACTCATGAACAGGCACAAGCACAAGCCGTAGTACACAGACATGTGCCTGTTCAGACAGACGTATATGATCGTTTTCGACGTTTGAATCCCCCTGAATTCATGGGAAGTTCTGATCCGACAGTAGCAGAAGAATGGATAAAATCATTGGAGTCCATCTTCTCCTACCTTCATATGGATGATGCTGACAAATTAACTTGTTCTATCTTTCTCTTAACAAAACATACAAGGATATGGTGGGAAAGTACAAAAGTGGCATTACCGGTTGGACCATTGACATGGAGAACTTTCAAAACTGTGTTTTACAACAAATATTTCAGTAAAGATGTACGAGCGAAGAAAGCAAGTGATTTTCTGAATTTGAAGCAGGGAACCATGTCAATGACTGAATATATACAACAATTCGAGGTTGGAGTCCAATATGTACCATATATTGCACAGGATGACACAAGTAAGGGCGAACATTTCATGCGCGGACTTCGCTCTGAAATCAAAAGAGATGTAAAGATGTCGAAGGTTGTTACATATGGAAAGATAGTAGAAAGAGCACTTATGGCAGAACAGGATGAACAAGACAATGACTGAGATAGACAACAACGAAGGCAGCAGTACTTTCAAAAGAGCCAAGGAAAAGGACAAGGAAAAAAAACCGATAGCAGAGGTACTCGACCAGAGGAACAACGTGGCAAGGGTCCTCCTCCACGTAAAGAACAGGACAGACCACCTTGTCATAAATGTGGCAAACTTCACGGTGGGGAATGTATGCAGGGTTCCAATGTTTGTTATCGATGCAAAAATCCAGGACATCTCGCCAGGAATTGTCCAGGGAGTTCTAAGAAAGTACAGGGACGCCTTTTCTCCATGAATAAAGAGGAAGTGAATGCGGATACATCGATGATCACTGGTATGTTCTTGATTTCTGATATTACTGCTATTGTTTTACTAGATTCAGGAGCCACACATTCTTTTATTTCGGAATCGTTTGTAAGGAGACTGGGCATTACAGCAAGTACAACAGAGACACAACTCGCCATAGCCTTACCTTCCAGGCAAGAATTACAGACAGATCAGATTGTGCGAGGGTGTCCAATATATGTCCAAGGCCATCAGATGTATGCTGAATTGATAGTTCTGAGGATGACTGATTTTGATGTAATTTTGAGAATGGATTGGCTCTCGAAGTACAGAGTTACTATTGATTGTGGCATAAAGATGATAAAGTTTGCACCAATAGGAGCCGAACCATTCACAGTAGCAAGTGCAGGTATATCCTTACCTCTTCAGATAATCTCTTGTATGAAAGTGTGTAAATTATTACGGAAGGGGTGTCAAGGATATTTAGCATCTGTTTTAGTTATTAATCCACCGGTTCGTGAATTAAAAGATACAGATGTTGTGTGTAAATTCACAGAGGTATTTCCTGATGATGTAACAAGCTTACCTCTAGATAGAGAGATCGAATTTGTAATTGATGTTGTGGTAGGAACTCATCCGATCTCAAAAGCTCCTTATCGATTAGCTTCTACAGAAATGAAAGAATTGAAAGAACAGTTACAAGAATTGCTTGATAAAGGGTTTATTAGACCGAGCTTTTCACAGTGGGGTGCACCTGTTTTATTTGTGAAGAAGAAAGACGTTACCTTCCGTCTATGTATTGATTATAGGGAGTTGAACAAAGTGACAATCAAAAATAAGCATTCACTCCCCAGAATTGATGATTTGTTTGATCAATTACAAGGAGCTGCCATCTTTTCGAAAATTGATTTACGATTAGGCTATCATTAACTAAAAGTGAAATCAGATGATATCTCAAAGACTGCCTTCCGAACCAGGTACGGGCATTATGAATTTCTCGTAATGCCATTTGGACTAACAAATGCACCAGCAGCTTTTATGGATTTAATGAACATAATTTTTAAGCCTTTTCTAGACAAGTGTGTCATTGTATTTATAGATGATATTCTCATCTACTCACGAACTGTAGAGGAACATCGAGAACATCTGAAATTAGTTTTGCAAACTTTGAAAGATCAACATTTGTATGCCAAATGGAAGAAATGCGAATTTTGGCTTGAACAAGTAGCATTCTAGGGTCATATCATTTCAAAAGAGGGCATATCAGTGGATTGAAGCAAGATTGAAGCTGTTAATAACTGGCTACGACCAACTACTGTAACTGAGATACGTAGTTTTCTTGGGTTAGCTGGTTATTACCGTCGGTTTACAGCGGGATTTTCTAAGATAGCATTGCCTTTGACTGCTTTAACAACGAAAGAATGTGAAATTTGTATGGAACGAAGCATGTGATCGCAGTTTCCAAGAGTTAAAGATGAAATTGACATCAGCACCAGTCCTTGCTATTCCAGAAGGGCCAGGAGGTTTTGTGGTATACAATGATGCTTGGAAACAAGGTTTAGGAGCAGTTTTAATGCAGCATGGAAAGGTGATTGCTTATGCCTCAAGACAGTTGAAGGAATGTGAAAAGAATTATCCCACATATGATTTAGAACTGGCTGCAGTGGTATTTGTATTGAAAATATGACGTCATTATCTGTATGGTGAACGGTGTGAAATTTACACGGACCGCAAGAGTTTGAAATATTTATTCACGCAAAAAGAATTGAATATGCGTCAACAACGTTGGTTGGAATTAGTAAAAGATTAGTATTGTGTTATTGCCTATCATCTAGGTAAAGCCAATGTTGTTGCAGATGCATTAAGTTGAAATTCCAATTTTATTGCTACAATGCAAGTTCAAGAACAAATTTAATGGGATTTACGGAATTTGAAGATTGATGTTATGCCAAAGGGCACTGCAATTCAATTATCATCTCTCATGGTTCGACCAACACTTGCAGACAAAATTAAGGTCAAACAAAGTACAGATAATCAATTACAACAACTGAGGCAGCGAGATAAAGAAAAAGGAAATTTGAACTTTGAGTTGAATGGGGAAGGAATATAAACATATCGAGGGAGATTGTGTGTGCCAAAGCAAGGAACAATAAGAACAGACATTCTTATTGATGCTCATGCTACTCCCTATTCGATCCATCCAGGAGGCACAAAAATGTACAAGGATTTGAAACCATTATTTTGGTGGCCAGGTATGAAAAAAGACATTGCTCAATTTGTTGCACAATGTCTAACTTGTCAGCAGCTCAAGACTTAACATCAAAAACCAGCAGGACTTCTGAAACCACTACCCATTCCTGAGTGGAAATGAGAACATAGCACAATGGATTTCATCCTTGGTTTGCCAAGAACACAAAGAGGATTCAATGCTATATGGGTTATTGTGGATAGACTTACGAAATCAGCTCACTTCCTTCCGGTGAAGACCACATACACGATGAATCAATATGCTGAAGAATACATCAAAGAGATAGTAAGACTTCATGGTATCCCAGTGTCCATTGTATCTGGTAGAGATCCAAAATTTACGTCTGCATTTTGGAAAAATTTACATCATGCTATGGGAACTCGATTTGCATTTAGTACAGCATTCTACCCTCAAACTGATGGACAATCAGAATGGGTGAATCAGATCTTAAAAGATATGCTGAGGGCCTGTACTCAGGTAGTTGGGACAGTAAACTACCATTGGCTGAGTTTACATATAACAATAGCAATTAGTCAAGTATTGGAATGGCACCATATACTGCAGTATATGGTAGAAAATGTCGCTCTCCGGTACATTGGGATGAAGTAGGAGAAAGAGAATTATTAGGCCCTGAATTGGTACAACAGACAGCCGAATTAGTAACCAAGATTAGAGAAAGAATGCATACTGCCCAGAACCGACAGAAAAGCTATGCTGATGTGCGACGTTGTCGATTGAAATTTCAGGTTGGTGACCATGTATTTGTAAAGATATCACCATGGAAAGGCATATTACGTTTTGGAAAGAAAGGAAAATTGAGTCCAAGATATATTGGTCCATTTTAAATCTTAGAAAGAATAGGAGACAGAGGCTACCGAGTTGCATTACCATCGAGTTTATCAAACGTTCATAATGTTTTTCATGTTTCCTTGCTACGAAAGTATTTATCAAATCTTTCTCACGTTTTTCATTACGAACCGTTGGAGCTTGCATCGAATCTCTCATATGAAGAACGACCGGTTCAAATCCTCGATAGGAAATCAAAAGTGCTACAAGACAAGGAAATACCCTTGGTAAAACTATTATGGCGCAATCATGCAATTGAAGAAGCAACTTAGGAGCGAGAAGACGAGATCTATCAGAGATATCCTGAACTATATGGTACGTCAAATTTGGAGGACGAAATTCTTTGAAAGAGGGGAGAATTGTAATGCCCGGTTACTCGTACAAATGATAATAATACGTTTATGTCGTTTATTATGTAGTTATTTGCCTCATTATGTTTTACATGTTGATTGAGGTATCGATATTGAGATTTAACATGATTTTTATGTTGTCCCTAGTGTATTGAGAATGAATATGTGTTAAAATAGTGATAGTAAGATGTGTAGGTAGAAGTAGGGTAAGGAAGTTGATAGGAAATTAGATGAAATTGTGGTAGGTTTTACGAGTTTTAGCATACTGATTTGAATCTTGATCCAAATTGTGTGAGGTTATAACCATTAGAAAGCTAAGATATAATGCTACAACTTTCATGTTTTGAGTTTTGTTCAAATCATTAGGGAAGACGAGCCAAAAGTGGCCTGAAGTGTGTCATGTGTATCGTTGTTCCTGCACTGACACATGTTGGGAGAATGAGCATAACGTTTTCCTTAGACCTTGAAATGACATGAGGCCAATTGGAGATGCAAGAAAACACATAGGGCTACAATTTCATGTTTACCACTTTTGCTAATTAGGAAGTTAAAAATGAGTTTTTTGGCAGAATGTGGCACACATATGCGCCAGAACTCGCTCATATGCGCCGGGTGGGCTATACGGGCCGCGCATATGCTCCCTGCAGAGTATAAAAAGATAAGGATCGACTTTTCTAAGCAATTTTCCCATTCTTACCTTCTTCCTCAGCAAGAACACGAAGCAAACCTAAAAAACTTCCTCCCAAACGCTCCCTTCTTCATTTCTTTCATCATTTTGAAGTTAGAATTAAGTTCTCTATCACAAGAACTTCCTAAGGGTGTAAGTTTTCTTCTCTTTTGCTTGTTATACATGTAGAGGACAATAAAGGAGTGATTTTCACCAAGTATATACATAGTGATTGGTTTATTGATGTATTTGACAGTATAGGAACGAGAAACATCCTCTCAAACCAGTATTCATACACTTGGACAGTAAGTTGGCATGTTGTTGAAGTAATACATGAGTAATATTATGAATTTCTAATGCTTCTCATTTTCTATTGCTATATGTACATTGTTAGTATGTTTATTAATGAAAATATAGCTCCATATTCCATTGTTATGTATTAAATATGAAAGAAACTCATGAATATTTAAGATGGGTGGTATGTCATGAACATGAACATGAATATAGAAGGAGAATGACTGATTTTACATGATATAGAGCTTGTTGACATCTTGGGTGGTTTTAAGTCCACCAAACCTATTGGCCAATATATGTTCATGGGCCGTGGGGTTGCCAAAGGTTGCTACCTGACGTCCAACACAGTAGTAGCTATATAATAAAGCAAGCACGGTAGTACAGGGCAACTAATGAGGTTCAAGTACTAAAATGAACATGAATATATACTATGATATGACATGGTTTAAAGATTCATTGTTGTCACGACTTGATATGTATGTTATTTCGAGTCATGTTGATACGTACAAGTGCCTACTTATTGAGTTTTATAAACTCACGTTGCTCATGTATTACAGGATCAAGTAGTGAAGAGACATAGGATGCCGGTTTGCCAATGGATGCTTTTGACGTGCCTCACCTCGACAAGAACCGGGACTTATTATTGTATAGCTTCCACATATATACTGTAGTAAAGTTTATGTCAGGGTTTGAAACAAGTTCCAGGTTATGTATGATGATACAAAGTAGGTTTGTATATGAGAATATGTTTATAAGTGTGTATAAATAGTATTGCTTGAGTTTTTGGTGTATACAAAATATAGGGACATCATGCCAAAAAATTTTTAAACGGTTAAAGTGATGCCTCTTGTTTGAATTGCTTCATACTATAGTTATATCATTCAAAACTTATTTTGATTATGGTAATTATGCTAAGTATAGAGTAAGGGTGTGACATTGTCAATCGACACTTCTCCTCTTTCCACAATCTCTCGGAGGTTGTGGTACTTTCTCAATACATGTTCGAACTTTTGATGAGACCTTGGCTCCTTTGCTTGAGCTATAGCTCCCTTGTTGTCACAAAACACCGGGACAAGAGCAACTCCTTAGGAATGACGCCCAACTCTTGGACGAAATACCTTATCCAAACAGCCTCCTTTGCTGCAGCTGATGCAGCAATCCTCAGTGGTGGAATCCGCAGTACTGTCTTGCTTGGAACTCTTCCAAGAGACAGCAGAACCATTGAGCCTGAATACGAACCTGGAGATTGACTTCGAGTCATCGATATCGCTTTGGAAGCTAGAGTCGGTATAGCCTTCCAATTTCAGTTCTCCACCCCCATAGACCAAGAACAACTTATTGGTCCTTCTCAAATACTTGAGGATGACTTTCACAGCTTTCCAGTGTGGAAGACCAGGGTTCGATTGATATCTACTCACTGCACTTAGTGCAAAAGTCACGTCAGGACGTGTAGATATCATCCCATACATGATGCTGCCAATTGAAGATGCATAAGGAATGCCTGTCATCTCCGCCTTTGCATCAGTCTTGGGAGACATAGAATTGGATAGGGACACGCATGACACATTGGTAGATGTCCTCTCTTGGACTCATCCATCGAGAACCACTTCACGAAGGTATCAATGTATGTGGACTGGGTGAGACCAAGCAATCTTCTCGATCTATCTCTATAGATCTGTATTCCCAATACAAAAGATGCTTCACCCAAGTCCTGCATCGAGAACTTACTTGCTAACCACATTTTAGTTGATTGCAACATTCCTACATCATTCCCAATGAGTAGAATGTCATCAACATAAAGCACCACGAATGTCAAAGCACTCCCACTGACCTTCTTATACACACAGGGTTCCTCAGGATTCTTAGTAAAACTAAATTCTTCGATTGTTCTGTCGAATCTCAGGTTCCAACTCCTAGATGTCTGCTTTAGACCATAAATAGATCTCTGAAGTTTGCATACCATGTGCTCACTTCCGATAGATGTAAACCCTTTAGGTTGAGTGTAATGCCCGGTTACTCGTACAAATGATTAGTAATACATTTATGTCATTATAGACAGTTATTTAGCTCATTATGTTTTACATATTGATTGAGGTATCAATATTGAGATTGAACATGACTTTTATATTGTTCATGGTGTACGGAGAATGAAAATATGTCCAAATAGTTATAGTAAGATGTGTAGGTAGAAGTAGTGTTATGAAGTTGGAAGGAAATGAAATGAAACTATGTGATGTGAATCCACGTACGAATAAAAGCAAACACGATTTAATATGAATCGCGCCCTCAATTTAATATCGAATAAGAATTCGTGTTGTCCCGATCTTTTGAATCAAGTGTGTGTGTTGTGATTTTCACCTCTAAACTATGAGAAGTTTAGCAACAAATAATCACGAGATAAACAATCGAAAATTATGACGAACCTTCAAAGAACAAGTCTAAGACAATCCGCACAAGCACGATCGACAAACGCCACAAAGTTAAAAACTTTGATAAGTTTGATTTTTGTTTACAAAGCTAAAGCCTTGAAAAAGTTGAGAGAAAACTCAAAAACTTTTATAAAATATCAATGATAATCTCCAAAGTGTTTAAATTTTCGTCCATATATTGACTACAAATCAAAAGATATGATAAATCTAGTTACCTAACTAATTAAAACTCTAAAATAGGAAAAGATAATGTTTCTTGGAACAAGGCGCGCTCGAGCGCGAGATTCAACCGCTCGGGCGCGGAGTCTTCTGGACAGGTCGCGCTCGGGCGGTAATATTTTACCGCTCGGGCGTCGCTGCTTCTGGAGTTCACGTCCTGGACAATATGTTTGGCGCTCGGGCGGTAAGATTTGGCCGCTCGGGCGCCGTGGTATCTGGACTCCTCTTGATTTAGCACTTGAATAACGTTCCTTTGGCTCCCAAACTTATTTCCATGCATCTCGAACCCTTCAGCACTTTGCACCTCGCTTGTAAGTCCTTCTTCCTTGCACATAAGCCCCTGCAACGCCTCTTTAAACTTCTTCAGTCGTCCCCTCGTGATTGGTCCCGCTGGTAACTCTAAGGGATCCCACGTTTTCCTTGGGACGTGCACATCCGTGTTCGCATCACTATGGCAGTTTGTACGGGTTTTAGCATAATGATTTGAATACTGATCCAAATTGAATGAGACCATAACCATTAGAAAGCTACGATATAATGCTAAATGACCTGAAACAAATTGGAGATTCAAGCCAAGACATAGGGCTACAACTTTTATGTTTTCTACTTTTTCAGATTATGAACGAAAGAGCCGTTTCTGGAGCGATCTTTGATGACGTAATGCGCAGAGGCAGAACAGGTGGCGCTCGAGCTGTAGAAAATGACCTCCCGAGCGCCGGTGCTTTTCAAGCCTAGTATTTTAACAGAACATTCCGCGCTCGGGCGGTAAAAAATGACAGCCCGAGCGCCGCCTTATATATAAGAAGATAAGTTTCGACTTTTCTAAGCACTTCCATCAGTTTTTCTATTCTTTTCACAGCAAAGCTCGAGAGGAAACCAAGAAGTTTTCTTCCAAAAGCCACTTTCTTCATTTCTTTCATCATTTTGAGGTTAGAACTTAGTTCTCCATCCCAAGAACTTCCTAAGGGTGTAAGTTTTCTTCTCTTTTAGTTGTTCTACATGTAAAGGGGTAACTTTCACCTAGTATAAGCAATAGTGACGGAATTATTGATATATTTGACAGTATAGGAGCGAGAAACATCGTCTCAAACAAGTATTCGTACGCTTGGACTGTAAGTTGGCATGTTCTTGAAGTAATACATGAGTAATATTATGATTTCAAATACTTCCCATTGATTATTGCTATATGTACATTTTTAGTATCTTATTGATAAAAATATAGCACCATATTCCATTGTTATGTATTAAATATGTAAGAAACTCATGAATATTGATGTTGGGTGCTATGTTATGAAAATGAACATGAACATGAAAAGAAAAAGATTGATTTTTACATGATATAGAGCTTGTTGACATCTTGGGTGGTTTTAAGTCCACAAAACCTATTGGCCAATATACGTTCATGGGGCGTAGGGTTGCCAAATGTTGCTCCCTGACGTCCAACACAGTAGTAGCTATATAATAAAGCAAGCACGGTAGTACAGGTCAACTAATGAGGCTCAAGTACAAAAATGAACATGAATATATACTATGGTATGACATGGTTTAACGAATTCATTGTTGATCACGACTTGATATGTATGTTCCTTCGACGCATATTGATACGTACAAGTGCCAACTTATTGAATTTTATAAACTCACGTAGCTCATGTATTACAGGATCAGGTAGTGAAGAGACGTTGGATGCCGGTTTGCCAATGGATGCTTGTGACGTGCCTCACCTCGACAAGAATTGGGATATCTTATTGTATAGCTTCCGCATATGTATTGTAGTAAATTTTATGTCAGGGTTTGAAACAAGTTCCATGTTATGTATGATGATACAAAGTATGTTTTTATATGAGAATATGTTTATAAGTGTTTATAAATAGTATTGCTTGAGTTTTTGGTGTATACAAAATATAGGGACATCATGCCAAAATTTTTATAAACTGTCAAAGTGATGCCCCTTGTTTGATTTGCTTCATACTACAGTTATATCTATCAAACCCTATTTTGATTATGGTAATTATGCTAAGTATAGAGTAAGGGTGGGACATTTTAAATGGTATCAGAGCCCACGGTTCTTCGACGGGGAAGACACAGCACTTCATCCACATGGAGAACCCGGCAAGTAAGTATCTTTGTCTCCCCTTGTTTATGCTAAGTTATGTGTCCATGTGATCTATATGTAGGTTAAGATAAGAGACGATGCCACCTAAACGTAAGGTACATGAAGGAGAGTCAGCTATGGGCAAAGCCCCAGCGGTCAAACGCGAGGGCAGTGCACCACTACCTATAGATGATTTTGCTCAGCTGCTCCAACAACAAGCGAAAGTCCAAGGGGAGCAGATACAGCAATTACTGGAGATGCAACGGACTACACATGAGCAGGCACATGCACAAGCCATGATCCCCAGACAAGGGCCTGTTCAAACTGATGTGTGTGATCGTTTTCGACGTCTGAATCCTCCTGAATTCATGGGAAGCACCGATCCAGCAGTAGCAGAAGAGTGGATTAAGTCATTAGAGTCCATCTTCTCCTACCTTCATATGGAAGATGTTGACAAAGTAACTTGTGCCGTCTTTTTATTAACAAAACATGCAAGAATATGGTGGGAAAGTGCAAGGGTTGCATTACCGGTTGGACCATTGACATGGGAAACTTTCAAAACCGTATTTTACAACAAGTATTTCAGTAAAGATGTACGAGACAAGAAAGCCAGCGATTTCCTTAACCTGAAGCAAGGAACCATGTCAATGACAGAATACATACAACAATTTGAGGCTGGAGTCCAATATGTACCGTATATTGCACAAGATGATGCAAGTAAGGGCGAACACTTCATGCGGGGACTTCGCTCTGAAATTAAAAGAGATGTACGGATGTCGAAAGTTGCTACATACGGGGAGATAGTAGAAAGAGCACTTATGGCAGAACAAGATGAACATGACATTGACAGGGACAGGCAACAACGAAGGCAGCAGTACTTTCAGAAGAGCCAAGGAATGGGACAAGGCAAAAAGACTGATAGCAGGGGTACTAGACCAGAGGAACCACGTGACAAGGGTCCCCCTCCACGTAAAGAACAGGACAGACCACCTTGTCCTAAATGTGGCAAACTTCATGGCGGGGAATGTATGCAAGGTTCTAATGTTTGTTATCGTTGCAAAAAGCCAGGGCATCTCGCCAGGAATTGTCCAGGGAGTTCTGAGAAAGTACAGGGACGCCTTTTCTCCATGAATAAAGAGGAAGTGAATGCGGATACATCGATGATCACTGGTATGTTCTTGATTTCTGGTATTACTGCTATTGTTTTACTAGATTCAGGAGCCACGCATTCTTTTATTTCGGAATCATTTGTAAGGAGACTGGGCATTACAACAAGAACAACAGAGACACAACTCGCCATAGCCTTACCTTCCGGGCAAGAATTACAGACAGATCAGATTGTGCGAGGGTGCCCAATATATGTCCAAGGCCATCAGATGTATGTTGACTTGATAGTTCTGAGGATGACTGATTTTGATGTGATATTGGGAATGGATTGGCTCTCGAAGTACAGGGTTACTATTGACTGTGGCATGAAGATGATCAAATTTGCACCAGTAGGAGCTGAACCACCATTCACAGTAGCAAGTGCAGGTATATCCTTACCTCTTTTGATCATCTCTTGTACGAAAGCTTGTAAATTACTACAGAAGGGGTGTGGAGGATATTTAGCATCTGTGTTAACTATTGATCCATCTATTTGTGAGTTAAAAGATACAGATGTTGTTTGTGAATTTCCAGAGGTATTTTCGGATGATGTAACAGGCTTACCCCCAGATAGAGAGATCGAATTTATAATTGATGTTGTGGCAGGAACTCATCCGATCTCAAAAGCTCCTTATCGATTAGCTCCTACAGAAATGAAAGAATTGAAAGAACAGTTACAGGAGTTGCTTGATAAAGGGTTTATTAGACCGAGCTTTTCACCGTGGGGTGTACCTGTTTTATTTGTGAAGAAGAAAGACGGTACCCTCCGTCTATGTATTGATTATCGGGAGTTGAACAAAGTGACAATAAAAAATAAGTATCCACTCCCCAGAATTGATGATTTGTTTGATCAATTACAAGGAGCTGCCATCTTTTCGAAGATTGATTTACGATCAGGCTATCATCAACTAAAAGTGAAATCAGATGATATCTCAAAGACTGCCTTCCGAACCAGGTACGGGCATTATGAATTTCTTGTAATGCCATTTGGACTAACGAATGCACCAGCTGCTTTTATGGATTTAATGAACAGAATTTTCAAGCCATTT
>NC_133306.1:13039701-13052843 GCF_012295235.1 Primulina huaijiensis
TTTGTAGTATACAGTGATGCTTCAAAACACGGTTTAGGAGCAGTCTTGATGCAACACGGAAAGGTCATTGCTTATGCCTCAAGACAATTGAAAAAATATGAAAAGAACTATCCTACACATGACTTAGAACTGGCAGCAGTGGTATTTGCGTTGAAAATATGGCACCATTATCTGTATGGTGAACGGTGTGAAATATGCACGGACCACAAGAGTTTGAAATATTTATTCACGCAAAAAAGTACAGAATATGCGACGGCGACGTTGGTTGGAATTAGTGAAAGATTATGATTGTGTTATTAATTATCATCCATGTAAAGCCAATGTTGTTGCAGATGCGTTAAGTCGAAAATCAAGTTCTATATCCACAATGCAAGTACAAGAACAAATTTTATGAGATTTACAGAACTTGAAGATTGATGTTATGCCAAAGGGCACTGCAATCCTGTTATCATTCCTCATGGTTCGACCAACACTTGCAGATGGATTAAGGTCGAACAAAGTGCAGATAATAAATTACAGCAATTGAGACATCGAGATGAAGATAAAGGACATTCAAACTTTGAATTGAATGGAGAAGGAATATGGACATATCGAGATAGATTGTGCGTGCCGAAACAAGGAACAATCAGGACCGACATTCTTATTGATGCACATGCTACACCCTACTCGATCCATCCAGGAAGCACAAAAATATACAAGGATTTGAAACCATTATTTTGGTGGCCAGGTATGAAAAAGGACATTGCTCAATTTGTTGCACAATGTCTAACTTGTCAACAGGTCAGGACTGAACATCAAAGACCAGCAGGACTCTTGAAACCATTGCCTATTCCTGAATGGAAATGGGAACATATTACAATGGATTTCATCATTGGTTTGCCAAGAACACAAAGAGGATTCAATGCTATATGGGTTATTGTGAATCGACTTACAAAATCAGCTCACTTTCTTCCAGTGAAAACCACATATACGATGAATCAATATGCTGAAGAATATATCAAGGAGATAGTGAGGCTTCATGGCATCCCAGTGTCCATTGTATCTGATAGAGATCCCAAATGTACGTCTGCATTCTGGAAGAGTTTACATCATGCTATGGGAACTCGATTGGCATTCAGTACAGCATTTCACCCTCAAATTGATGGACAATCAGAACGAGTAAATCAGATCTTAGAAGATATGTTGAGGGCCTGTACTATTGATTTTCCAAGCAGTTGGGACAGTAAACTACCGTTGGCTGAATTTACCTACAACAATAGCTATCAGTCAAGCATTGGAATGGCACCATATACTGCATTATATGGTAGAAAATGTCGATCTCCAGTATATTGGGATGAAATAGGAGAAAGAAAGTTATTAGGCCCTGAATTCGTACAACAGACAGTCGAATTGGTGATCAAGATGAGAGAAAGAATGCACACTACCCAGAGTCGGCAGAAAAGTTATGCTGATATGCGACGTCGACGATTGGAATTTCAGGTTGGTGACCATGTATTTGTAAAGATATCACCATTGAAAGGCATATTACGTTTTGGAAAGAAAGGAAAATTGAGTCCAAGATATATTGGTCCATTTTAAATCTTAGAAAGAATAGGAGACAGAGCCTACCGAGTTGCATTACCATCGAGTTTATCAAACGTTCATAATGTTTTTCATGTTTCCTTGCTACGAAAGTATTTATCAAATCTTTCTCACGTTTTTCATTACGAACCGTTGGAGCTTGCATTGAATCTCTCATATGAAGAACAACCGGTTCAAATTCTCGACAGGAAATCAAAAGTGTTACGAGGCAAGGAAATAACGTTGGTGAAATTGTTATGGCGTAATCATGCAATTAAAGAAGAAACTTTGGAGCGAGAAGACGAGATCCAACAGAGATATTCTGAACTATATGGTATGTCAAATTTCGAGGACGAAATTTTTTGAAGGAGGGGAGAATTGTAATGCCCGGTTACTCGTACAAATGATTAGTAATACGTTTATGTTATTATAGATAGTTATTTAGCTCATTATGTTTTACATATTGATTGAGGTATCAATATTGAGATTGAACATGACTTTTATATTGTTCATGGTGCATGGAGAATGAAAATATGTCTAAATAGTTATAGTAAGATGTGTAGGTAGAAGTAGTGTTATGAAGTTGGTAGGAATTGAGATGAAAATATGGTAGTTTGTACGGGTTTTAGCATAATGATTTGAATACTGATCCAAATTGAATGAGGCCATAACCATTAGAAAGCTACGATATAATGCTACAACTTTCATATTTCGGGTTTTGTCCAAATCATTGTGGAAGACAAGCCAAAAGTGCCCGTCATTCCCTCACTGACACATGTTAGGAGAATGAGCATAACTTTTTACTCCAATCTCCAAATGACCTGAAACAAATTGGAGATTCAAGCAAAGACATAGGGCTACAACTTTTATGTTTTCTACCTTTTCAGATTATGAACGAAAGAGCCATTTCTAGAGCAATCTTTGATGACGTAATGCGCAGAGGCAGAACAGGTGGCGCTCGAGCGGTAGAAAATGACCGCCTGAGCGCCGGTGGTTGTCAAACCTAGTATTTTTACAGAACATTCTGCGCTCGGGCGGTAGAAAATGACCGCCCGAGCACCGTCTTATATATAAAAAGATAAGTTTCGACTTTTCTAAGCACTTCCATCAGTTTTTCAACCCTTTTCACAGCAAAGCTCGAGAGGAAACCAAGAAGTTTTCTTCCAAAAGCCACTTTCTTCATTTCTTTCATCATTTTGAGGTTAGAACTTAGTTCTCCATCCCAAGAACTTCCTAAGGGTGTAAGTTTTCTTCTCTTTTAGTTGTTCTACATGTAAAGGGGTAACTTTCACCTAGTATAAGCAATAGTGACTGAATTATTGATATATTTGACAGTATAGGAGTGAGAAACATCGTTTCAAACAAGTATTCATGCGCCTGGACTGTAAGTTGGCATGTTCTTGAAGTAATACATGAGTAATATTATGATTTCAAATACTTCCCATTGATTATTGCTATATGTACATTGTTAGTATCTTATTGATGAAAATACAGCACTATATTTCATTGTTATGTATTAAATATGTAAGAAACTCATGAATATTGATGTTGGGTGCTATGTTATGAACATGAACATGAACATGAAAAGAAAAGGATTGATTTTTACATGATATAGAGCTTGTTGACATAATGGGTGGTTTTAAGTTTACAAAACCTATTGGCCAATATATGTGATGCGAACATGGGTGGTCAAGCTCCAAGGAAAGCGTGGGATCCTTTAGAGTTGCTGATGCGAACACGGATGTGCACGTCCCAAGGAAAGCATGGGATCCCTTAGAGTTACCAGCGGGACCAATCACGAGGGGGCGACTGAAGAAGTTTAAAGAGGCTTTGCAGGGGCTTATGAGCAAGGAAGAAGGACTTACAAGCAAGGTGCAAAGTGCTGAAGGGTTCGAGACGCATGGAAATAAGTTTGGGAGCCAAAGGAACGTTATTCCAGTGCTAAATCAAGAGGAGTCCAGATACCACGGCGCCCAAGCGGCCAAACCTTACCGCCCGAGCGCCAAACATACTGTCTAGGACGTGAACTCCAGAAGCAGCGGTGCCCGAGCGGTAAAATATTACCGCCCGAGCGCGACCTGTCAAGAAGACTCCGCACCCGAGCGGTTGAATCTCACGCTCGAGCGCGCCTTGTTCCGAGAAACATTATCTTTTCCTATTTTAGAGTTTTAATTAGTTAGGTAACTAGATTTATCATATCTTTTGATTTGTAGTCAATATATGGGCGAAAAATTAAACACTTTTCAGATTATCATTGATATTTTATAAAAGTTTTTGAGTTTTCTCTCAAATTTTTTCAAAGCTTCAGCTTTGTAAACAAAAATCAAACTTATCAAAGTTTTTAACTTTGTGGCGTTTGTCGATCGTGCTTGTGCGGATTGTCTTAGACTTGTTCTTTGAAGGTTCGTCATAATTTTCGATTGTTTATTTCGTGATTATTTGTTGCTAAACTTCTCATAGTTTAGAGGTGAAAATCACAACACACACACTTGATTCAAAAGATCGGGACAACACGAATTCCTTGTTCGATATTAAATTGAGGGCGCGATTCATATTTAATCGTGTTTGCTTTTATCCGTACATGGATTCACATCATTTGGTATCAGAGCTTAGGTTCATTGAATTCAAGTAAGTTTATCCTTCAGATCTAATTATTCTTTAGTTCCGCTTTCAGATCTGATTTGTTCTATTATTCTTTGTCGTTCGTGAATCTGTGATACACGAAACTTCGTGTCTTATTTTTTTCTCTGAATTTTCAGAATTTTCAGAGCAAAAAAAAAAAAAATAGAGTACCAAAAATCCGAAAATTCGCCAATATTTCTTTTGATATTTTGTTCTATTCCTTTTTGTGAGTCATATAGAAGTGTCTCACACAGTCAAAATAAATAAATAAATAAATATCTATCTTCAACTTGCTTGTCTACGCAGTCCACGTGAGTCGATCGCATTTGTTCACGAGTTTGAACTTGATTGTTTGATAGACGAATACAAAGCTTGAGCACCCTTTAGAGAGAGACATCAAATTCGAGTGGAAACATTTGAGTGTGAGTGTTATTTCTTTGGAGTGTAGTGAGTATTTGTTGTAAGCAAACAAAATACGAGGGGAGAGACAAGTGAATTTCTTTGGAGTGATCGTGAGAATTTGGGTGAGGAATATTTTTTTTCTACTAACGTTTTCTTGCAGGTACAAATCTGAAATTAAATGGAGAAGGAGGTAGGAGATAATTCGAACCCAGGGTTATCTAAGTTTCAAATGGAGGCGTTGTATGGGCATTTTAGTAGGATGTTGAAGGTTGAGATGGAGCCATTACATGAGCGGTTGGATAGGCTTGAGGTTAGTACGAGTGGAAAAAAATCAAATCCTAAAAATATGGGTAGAGAAGAAGAAGAGGAAGAGTTTGATTTTGGAGGAGAAGAGGAGAGCCAAAATGATAATTGGGGTAGGAATGGAAGAGGTAGAGGAATTGGTAGAGGTAGAAGAGAAGCCGTTCGGGGTAGATATGATGGGAATAGGGAAGATGGTAATATGGGTAGTATTAAGATGAAAATCCCTTCGTTCCATGGGAAATCTGATCCGGAGGCATATTTAGAGTGGGAAAAGAGGGTAGAGTTTGTGTTTGAGTGTCACCACTATTCCGAACAAAAGAAGGTGAGGTTGGCGGTGGTTGAATTTTTAGACTATGCTCTCATTTGGTGGGATCAATTAGTGACCACTAGGAGGAGGTACAATGAGAGGCCCATAGAAACTTGGGATGAGATGAAGAGAGTGATGAGAAAAAGGTTTGTGCCCAACCACTACTATAGGGAGATGTTTAAGAGGCTACAAACTTTAAGGCAAGGGGTGAAGAGTGTTGAGGACTACTATAAGGAGATGGAAGTAGTCATGATTAGGGCTAATATTGAGGAAGATAATGAGGCGACGATGGCTCGTTTTCTTTGTGGTTTGAACAGGGAAATCCAAGATCAAGTTGAGCTTCGGCACTACTTGGATCTAGACGAAATGGTGCAAATGGCCATAAAAGTGGAGCAACAACTCAAAAGGCGTGGAGTTGGCCGCACCAATCAAACCGGAGGTTCATCATCTTCATGGCGATCAAATGTGGTGAAGCGTGAGGAGAATAAGGTGGTGAGCAAGCCCAAATTTGAGACCAAACAAGAGGCACCTAAGCAAGGAGTGCAAGGTAAATCTGAAACTCCTTCTAATCGATCTAGAGATACTAAATGTTTTAGGTGTCAAGGGTTGGGTCATATTTCTAGTGAATGTCCTAATAAGAGGGTGATGATCTTGAATGACTATGGTGAGTATGAATCTCATAGTGAGGGTGATGATGATGATGAGATGCCTGCATTAGAGGATCCTGACGAGGGTTATGAGGCGGTTGTTGGAGAAGCACTAGTGACTAGGCGTATCATGAGTGCCCAAGTCAAGGAGGAGGAGACTAACCAAAGGGAAAACTTATTCCATACTAGATGTTTTGTAAATCAAAAGGTTTGCAATTTAATCATAGATGGGGGGAGTTGTACTAATGTGGCTAGTTGTGAGATGGTAGAGAAATTGGGTTTACCTACATTAAAGCACCCTCAACCATATAGGCTTCAATGGTTGAATGATTGTGCGGAAGTGAAGGTGACAAAACAAGTGCTAGTGCCTTTTTCTATTGGGAAGTATGTGGATGAGGTCTTGTGTGATGTGGTACCTATGCATGCTTGCCATATCTTGTTGGGTAGACCTTGGCAATATGATAGGCGAGTGACACATGATGGGTTCAAGAACAAGTATTCATTTGTGTTGAAAAAGGAGTCCATTGTTTTACTTCCTTTGTCCCCAAAGCAAGTGTTGGAGGACCAATTGAAAAAAAAGAGGAGAGATGAGGCCGAAAAAAAGAGTGAATTAAAAAGTGAGATGGCCTTTGAAGATAAAAATGAAATGGCTGAAAAAAAGAGTGACAAAAAAAGTGAGATAGCCATACAAAAGAAAAAGGAGAGGAAAGAAAATGAGGGAAAAGAAAATGAGAGGAAAGAGGCCAAAAAGAAAACATACATGGCCCAAAAAAGTGAGTTGAAGCAATTGATGCACACACGTGAACCACTTGTGTTGATTCTTTATAAAGAGATCCTCTTTAACACAAGTGATATAGCCGGGTCCTTTCTAAGCATTGTTGTTTCACTTTTGCAGGAATTTGATGATATATTTCCTGTGGCCTGAAATTTGATATCACTCTTGAGCTATTATTGGTAATGGAGGCATGAGGAAAGAAAGGAAAAGTGAAGAAATTCAATGGCAAGAAGCCTCGGACAGAAAAGTTGGCGCCCGAGCGGTAAAGTGTGACCGCCCGAGCGCCAGAGTAGAATAAGTTAAGGATCGGACAGAACTCTCCGCGCCCGAGCGGTAACTTTCGACCGCCCGAGCGCCGCCTGATTTGTATGAAAATGAGACACGTAGCTTAGACATGCAACTTGAGATATATAACGTTGCCACTCATTCAATTTCCCTCAGCAACAGAAACGAGAAGAGCTCCTGGGAAGTTCGAAGATCCGTCCGTCCGATTGTGTCAGTGAGACACGTAGCTATATATACGCCTTTTATCTTCTATATTTGTGATTTGTGAAAGATCCGTTCGTCCGATTTTGAATCCGACTTCAGTACTGTGTTCCTAGCGACGCAGGCTTCAACCGGACGTAAGTTTTCTTAAGTTTTGATATGATCTGAAATTATGGTATTGTCAGAATCAGATATGATTCATATATGGTGTTTTTGACGTAGTAGAAATCGGATAATCGAAACCGGATTGAAGAACGGATACCGTATAGAATTTTTATGAATTTCAGAGTTGATTTGACTGAGATTTGATATCAGATTTGTATTATTATTGATTATGAGTTGCGAGAACGGATATCTGTTGATTTGTATTGTTGGGTATATTGAGATTATGCAGTTATGCTGTCGAAACAGAATTTGATTTAGTTCTGATTATATCCAATATTGAATTGATTGGTGTATTGATAGTGTACTCCTCGATATTGTCATTCCCAGATTGAGTATTGACAGGCCTTGAGTTCGAGACTTCGACAGAGTCAGATTGACAGAAAGAAAGGTATAATTCATGTTGATTCGGGGAGATATAACTCGAATTAGATCTGATTTGAGTTTTCCAAAATCACATACTAGATTGTTAGCTTTTTATATGTTGATGCTTTGTTTATAGATTTATATTCAAGCATTTAAGATAGGAGAGTCATTGGCAGACTTGCCAAGCTAGACGTTCGGTGATATCGACGCATAGGAGCAGAATTGACTCCGATTGTAGACATTCGATACAGACATGACCGAAGTCTAGGAATAAGACGTACCGTCACCCCGATTGGGAGGGTAGGTGGCAGACTGTGACGTCTTATTCACACCGGGATCCCTAGAGTTAGAGTCGAGTTGAGTCCAGACATGAGTTTGAGTTATGTTGCGTTGATCTTGTTTCATAGACTATGGAACATATTGTTATTGAATTTTATTCATGATGGCATGTTTTATGATTATGTATTGAATTGCATGACATGCATGTATACATGTTTTATACTGGGATTTTTTCTCACCGGAGTATCCGGCTGTTGTTGTGTCTGTATGTGTGCATGACAACAGGTAGGACAGGATCAGGGTCACACAGAGGATGAGAGATCGAGATAGCGTGGAGATTACGGGCGTAGAAGATCACTAGTGGTTTTTACTAGACATGTACTGAATTATAAACCCTAGTATGTTGATTTCAATAGAACATGTGAATGTTAATGGTAGTTGAATAAGATGACAGTATTTTATATAATATCTTGTGCTTGTTTATATATATTTGAATAAATGTTAAAAGCAAAATTTTGACCCACATTTTCTAGCAAAGATCCAATAATCCCAAAAGATAATCGAGTTAGAGCCCGGGTCCCCACATTTCCGGAGGAGCTACCTCAAGGGCTACCACCATTGAGGGGGATTGAGCACCAAATTGATTTGGTGCCCGGGAGTGCATTACCGAATCGTCCGGCTTATAGGAGCAATCCGGAGGAGGCTAAGGAGCTTCAACGACAGGTAAGTGAGTTGTTAGATATGGGTTTTGTGCGTGAGTCCATGTCCCCTTGTGCTGTGCCTGTTTTATTAGTTCCTAAGAAAGATGGTTCATGGCGTATGTGTGTGGATTGTAGGGCAATCAATAACATCACCATTAAGTATAGGCATCCCATACCTAGACTAGATGATATGTTAGATGAATTGCATGGTGCTTGTATCTTTAGCAAAATTGATTTGAAAAGTGGTTATCACCAAATTAGGATGAGGGAAGGTGATGAGTGGAAAACTGCTTTTAAAACCAAGTACGGGTTGTATGAGTGGATGGTGATGCCATTTGGCTTAACTAACGCTCCTAGCACCTTTATGAGGTTAATGAACCATGTCTTGCGTGCATACATAGGGAAATTTGTTGTTGTTTACTTTGATGATATCCTAGTATATAGCAAAGACTTGGATGAGCATGTTGATCACTTGAAACTTGTGTTAATCACACTAAGGGCTGAAAATCTATATGCTAACCTAAAGAAATGTGATTTTTGTACAAGCAAACTTGTCTTCCTTGGTTTTGTGGTAAGCTCACAGGGGATACAAGTGGATGAGGACAAGGTAAGTGCTATTCGAGATTGGCCATCGCCTACTACTGTTGGTCAAGTCCGAAGTTTTCATGGACTTGCAAGCTTCTATAGGAGGTTTGTAAAGGATTTTAGCACATTGGCAGCACCCATGACAGCGGTGATCAAGAAGAACGTTCCATTCCATTGGGGCGAGGAGCAAGAGAAGTCTTTTAATACTATTAAGCAAAAATTAATTAATGCTCCTTTACTTGTTTTGCCTGACTTTGCTAATACGTTTGAAATTGAATGTGATGCTTCAGGTGTAGGTATCGGCGGAGTTTTGATGCAAGGAGGACGGCCCGTGGCGTACTTTAGTGAGAAGCTCAATGGAGCAGCGCTGAACTATCCCACGTATGATAAGGAGTTCTACGCACTTGTGAGGACTCTAGAGACGTGGCAGCACTACTTAAGGCCTAAGGAGTTTGTGATTCATACGGATCATGAGTCTCTAAAGCACCTTAAGGGACAACAGAAGTTGAACAAAAGACATGCCAAGTGGGTGGCGTTCATTGAAACATTCCCCTACATCATCAAGTACAAACAAGGTAAGGAAAATGTAGTGGCCGACGCACTATCACGAAGGTACGTACTTTTCTCTACTTTGGAGTCTAAAATATTGGGGTTTGAGCATGTCAAGGAGTTGTATGTGCTAGATGACGATTTTAAGAATGTGTTTGAAACTTGTATGCATGGTCCACATGATAAATTCTATTTGCATAATGGTTTCTTGTTTAGAGAAGATAGGTTGTGCATCCCTAGATCATCCGTTCGTGAATTACTTGTTAGGGAGGCACATGGGGGTGGTTTGATGGGACACTTTGGTGTGGCAAAAACTTTAAGTGCATTGCATGAACATTTCTATTGGCCACACATGAAGCGTGATGTTGAGCGTGTTTGTGATAAGTGCATAACTTGTAGACAAGCTAAGTCTAGGACACAACCACATGGATTGTATACACCACTTCCTGTTCCTAGTGAGCCTTGGGTTGACATTTCTATGGACTTTGTTTTGGGGTTGCCTAGGACTAAGAAGGGGAGGGATTCAATATTTGTTGTTGTTGATAGATTCTCTAAGATGGCACATTTCATTGCTTGTCACAAAACTGATGATGCGTCTCACATTGCGGATTTGTTCTTTAGAGAAGTCGTTAGGTTGCATGGCATGCCTAGGACTATTGTTTCTGACCGTGATGTTAAATTCTTGAGTTACTTTTGGAAGACTTTATGGGCTAAACTTGGCACAAAATTGTTGTTTTCTACTACTTGTCATCCTCAAACGGATGGGCAAACTGAAGTTGTCAATAGGACATTAGGAACACTTTTGCGTGCTATTCTTAAAAAGAACTTGAAGAATTGGGAAAATTGTTTGCCATTTGTTGAGTTTGCTTATAATCGTTGCGTGCATTTTACTACGAACTATTCGCCATTTGAAATTGTTTATGGTTTTAACCCTTTGACTCCGTTAGATTTGATGTCTTTACCTGTGAGTGAAAGGTTAAACATGGATGGGAAAAAGAAGGCGGAATTTGTTAGGAGTTTGCATGAGAAGGTCAAAGCTAATATTGAAAAGAAGAATGAACGATACACCAAGCAAGCCAACAAGGGAAAGAAGAAGGTGATATTTGAGAAAGGTGATTGGGTGTGGCTACACTTGAGGAAGGAAAGGTTCCCCGAGAAGAGACGTTCTAAACTATTACCTAGGGGTGATGGACCATTTCAAGTACTTGAAAGGATCAATGACAATGCCTACAAACTCGATCTACCAGGTGAGTATAACGTGAGTTCTACTTTCAATGTTAATGACTTGTCGTTGTTTGATGTAGGTGACGAGCTGGATTTGAGGACAAATCCTTTTCAAGAAGGGGAGGATGATGCGAACACGGATGTGCACGTCCCAAGGAAAGCATGGGATCCCTTAGAGTTACCAGCGGGACCAATCACGAGGGGACGACTGAAGAAGTTTAAAGAGGCGTTGCAGGGGCTGATGAGCAAGGAAGAAGGACTTACAAGCGAGGTGCAAAGTGCTGAAGGGTTCGAGATGCATGGAAATAAGTTTGGGAGCCAAAGGAACGTTATTCAAGGGTCCAGATACCACGGCGCCCGAGCGCCAAACATACTGTCCAGGACGTGAACTCCAGAAGCAGCGGCGCCCGAGCGGTAAAATATTACCGCCCGAGCGCGACCTGTCCAGAAGACTCCGCGCCCGAGCGGTTGAATCTCGCGCTCGAGCGCGCCTTGTTCCGAGAAACATTATCTTTTCCTATTTTAGAGTTTTAATTAGCTAGGTAACTAGATTTATCATATCTTTTGATTTGTAGTCAATATATGGGCGAAAAATTAAACACTTTTCAGATTATCAATGATATTTTATAAAATTTTTGAGTTTTCTCTCAACTTTTTTCAAGGCTTTAGCTTTGTAAACAAAAATCAAACTTATCAAAGTTTTTAACTTTGTGGCGTTTGTCGATCGTGCTTGTGCGGATTGTCTTAGACTTGTTCTTTGAAGGTTCGTCATAATTTTCGATTGTTTATCTCGTGATTATTTGTTGCTAAACTTCTCATAGTTTAGAGGTGAAAATCACAACACACACACTTGATTCAAAAGATTGGGACAACACGAATTCCTTGTTCGATATTAAATTGAGGGCGCGATTCATATTTAATCGTGTTTGCTTTTATTCGTACGTGGATTCACATCAGTTGCCGGAGGAACCAATCACGAGAGGACGGCTAAATAAATTAGAAGAGGCACTACAAGGGCTTATGAGCAATAAAGAAGGACATACAAGCAAGGTGCAGAGTGTTGAAGGGTTCGTGATGCATGGGAGTAAGTTTGGGAGTCATAAGAACACCATTCAAGTGAGGAACGAAGAAAACATCCCGAATGACCCGCGCCCGAGCGGTAAAATACTACCGCCCGAGCGCAAAACGTACTGACCAAGAGGTGATTTCCAGAACACTCGGCGCTCGAGCGGTCATTTTCTACCGCCCGAGCGCGAATAGCCAGAAGACCTGGCGCTCGAGCGGTCAAATTATACCGCCCGAGCGTGCCTGCCGCGAGAAGAAAATCTAGTTTCCTTGTTAAGAATCCTAATTATCTTGGTAACTTGATTTTGAGTATCTTTTAGATCTTACACAATATTATGGACGAAAATTTGAACATTATTGACATTATTATTATTGAGTTTATCAAAGTTTTTTAGTTTTCTCTCAACTTTTCAAGGCTTTAGCTTTGTTTTTCAAAAATCAAACTTATCAAAGTTTTAACTTTGTGGCGTTTGTCGATCGTGTCTTGCGCGGATTGTCAAAGACGAGTTCTTTGAAGGTTCGATTGATTCTTTTGTGATTGTTTATTACTAAACCGCGTCGTTTAGGGGTGAAAATAACGTAATTGCTTGAATTAAAAGATCGGGACATCGTAACAACGATCCTTGTTCGTTATATAATTGAGGACGTGATTCATATTTAATCGCGTTTGCTTTTCATCGTATGAGGATTCATATCATTTGGTATCAGAGCTTTTGGTTAATTTAATTCAAGTAAGTTTATCCTTCATTCTATTATCAGATCTAATTATCCTTTAGTTCCGTTTTCAGATCTGTTTTGTTCTATCATTCTTCGTCGTTCGTGAATCGGTGATACACGAAATTTTGTGTCTTATTTATTTTTCTTTGAATTTTCGAAATTCTTAAGAGTAATAAAAAAATACCAAAAAATTCGAAAATTCACCATTATTTCTTTTTGGTATTTTGTTCCATTCCTTTTTGTGAGTCATATACAAGTGCCTCACACAGTCAAAAAAAAAACATTTACCTTCAAATTGCTTGTCTACGCAGTCTAAGTGAGTCGATCACATTTGTTCACAAGTTGAACTTGATTGTTTGATATACAAATACAAAGCTTGAGCACACCTTCGA